>NW_009222379.1:930-1305 GCF_000690835.1 Fulmarus glacialis | reverse complement strand
CTAGAGAACCTCATATGAAATACTGGTGTTACAAACACTTCCTCACAATGTTATGACCATAATGTTCTTGGTGCCTAGGTTCCAGGGAGAGAAAGTTAAAGTTACAGCCCCAAGTAAACGATCAAAAAGATGATACTAATTCTTAACAATAAATAAACAAAAAGGCTGTGTTTCAAAACACAGTGCTCCAGCAAGCAAACTTACCTGTGTTTTCGCACTGATTACAGGCAGTGCACAGTGGGAAGATCTTATACCATGGCTGCACTGGCATTATAGGTCCCAGGCTTAACCTCACTCCTGACTCTTCTGCCTCCTCCCTCTCCCCCAAGCAGTGCAGGGGTATGGGGAATTAAGGTTGTGGTCAGTTCGTAATGC
>NW_009222379.1:0-776 GCF_000690835.1 Fulmarus glacialis | reverse complement strand
CAGTCCCGGCCAGAAAACCTGCTCCTGTGGGGGCTTCTCTTCACAGGCCACAGCTCCTGCCAGGAGCCTGCTCCTATGTGGGGTTTCCAAGGGCTGCAGCTTCCTTCAGGACATATCTCCCTGCTCTGGCATGGGGTCCTCCATGGGCTGCAGGGTGGTTATCTGCTCCACCGTGGTCCTCCACAGGCTGCAGGGGAATCTCTGCTCTGGTGCCTGGAGCACCTCCTCCCCCTCCTTTTTCTCTGACCTTGGTGTCTGCAGGGTTGTTTCTTTCACATTTTCTCACTCATCTCCCACAGCTGCTGTGCAGCATTTTTTACCCTTTCTTTTCTTAAATATGTTATCACAGAGGTGCCACCAGCATCGCTGATGGGCTCAGACTTAGCCAGCAGCAGATTCATTTTGGAACCAACTGTAACTGGCTCTGTCTGACATTGGGGACAGTTCCTGGTGTCTTCTCACAGAAGCCACCCCTGCAGTCCCCCTGCTACAAAAACCTTGCCACATAAACCCAATACACTCAGATTAATAGTGATGAAATATGAAAATTACTTAAATCAGATGGTGATCTGTCCCCCAATAACTCCAAAGGGGAAAAGCTGTACTTGGGATTAGTAGCGCGTAAGAAATGGAGCGCGAGCAACCCGGAGCGCGGCGAACAGGGCGGGCAAACAGAGCGTGGCGCGTCAGAAGGGCGTGGCGCAGCAGTTTGCACGGCAGTTTGCGCGGAGAAGGCGAGCGGGGAAAGTGAGCGGGCAGGGCGCAGGCCCCCCCCT
>NW_009222378.1:0-1691 GCF_000690835.1 Fulmarus glacialis | reverse complement strand
ACTGATGCCCAACCAGTCCCTGAGCAGTGATTGTTGCCCCCAGCCAACTCCCCCCAGTTTACATCCTGAGCATGACATCATATGGTATGGAATACCCCATTGGCCAGTTCGGGTCAGCTGTCCTGGCTGTGCTCCCTCCCAGCTTCTTGTGCACCTGGCAGAGCATGGGAAGCTGAAAAGTCCTTGACTTGTGTAAGCACTACTTAGCAACAACTAAAATATTAGTGTGTTATCAACATTATTCTCATACTAAATCCAAAACACAGCACTATGCCAGCTACTAAGAAGAAAATAACCCTATCCCAGCCAAAACCAGGACACATGCCTTGTACCAGCTCTTTCAGTTGGCCAGTGCCAATCAAAACCTTTGTTCTATTGGCATAGGGAGTATCTGATGGTGAAGGGAAGACAGAAGTCTTGAATAGCTTGTGCTCATAAGTACCAGTGCATTAACGTTCAGAAATGAAATATTTCAGGACAGGGGATTATTAGGTTTATTCCATTATGTTTACATCTGTACGTCTTTCTCATAGGCCAAAGCACATGTCACCAGGAATAGTGCCAGTACAGCTTGGATGGATGGACTGCTGAAGTAGACACTGATATGACTTCTCATTTCACTGCCAGCTGTCAAGAGAAGTCTTGAGGCTGTTAAAGAACTGAAACCGAATAGTTTGTGGCTGTATTTTTGTGGCCAATATAAGGAATTGAAAAATATGATAACCAAAATATTTTGTAAATTACTTAAAATTGGATCTTTGGGAGAGGGAGTTGTTCAACGTTTTGTGAAGTGACAATCATGTGTTCCTTAGTGAAAATGCCACATGACTAGCACTGAGATTCCTGCTACACTAACAGTAAAATTTCCTTCAGGTAAGGCAGCTGCAATGTTTCAAGTCTGGAAGCTGGCAGATGTTTAGCATTTCTTACCTTGAGGCCACAGATACCTGCTGTTTGATTTAAGGCATTAGAAAAACTATCAGCATGGCTTGAACTGAAGTTGCTGCAGAATAAATAGCAGCAGCGGTTGAACTCTCCTGATTTCCTATTGTTTTATTTGCCCTAGAGTGCACTGCACTATTTTAAAGTGACATACCTCAGGGATTCACAGCAGACTCTCCTCGCCTTATTCCAGCATGACTGATTCAACATTTGGTTTGCTGGAAAAAGCTGGTTTAAAAGCCAGTATTTTAAAATCGCTAGGATGGTACACACTGACGTTATTTAAAAGCCAAGGAATAGCAGTGCATAAGATCTACTCTAATAGACTAGCAACCACTTTTTATTAGGGCACATTATGGAAATAGGTTTTAGCTTACCAGATGTCCTGGTTTCAGCTGGAATAGAGTTAATTTTCTTCCTAGTAGCTGGTATAATGCTGTATTTTGGATTTAGTATGAGAATAATGTTGATAACACACTAATGTTTTAGTTCTTGCTAAGCAGTGTTTACGCAATGTCAAGGCCTTCTCAGCTTCTCATGCTTTACCGACTGAGAAGGCTGGAGATGCACAAGAAGCTGGGAGGGGGTACAGCCAGGACAGCTGACCCAAACTAGCCAAAGGGCTATTCCATACCATATGGTGTCACGCTCAGTATATAAACTAAGGGAAAGCTGGCAGGGGCGCTGCTTTCGGGGACTGGCTGGGCATCGGTTGGTGGATGGTGAGCAATTCCATTGTGCATCACTTG
>NW_009222377.1:44307-62128 GCF_000690835.1 Fulmarus glacialis | reverse complement strand
ACCCAAACTATTCTATGATTCCATGATATGGGGAGAGAAATGCAGCTCCTGTAGAACTGAAATTTTTCCTGCTGGTTAACTCCTCTCCCTCCTCTTCCTCCTCTGACTGGCTTAGACCTGGGCATCCCTGCCACTGGCAGCTCTTCTTAGGTAAATGCAGCCAGACTTGCGCATGAACTTCATGAATGGCATTACCAGTACCTTAAAAATAGAACATTCCTCCATTTACTATTTTTGTTCTGCCCGTTTGTTCACTTTGCACCATCCCCCCTTTCAAGCCCTGCCCGTGCTTTTCAAACACTGGCTGAAAAATGAGGAGGTGGAGGAAGGGCGCACAGCCGTGCTGCACTGCGAGCTGACGAAACCCAATGCACCCGTGGAGTGGAGGAAAGGAGATATGGTGCTGCAGCCAAGTGACAAGTATGAGATCCGGCAAGAGGGGACACGTGTTGAGCTCTTCATCTATGATGCCGAGGCTCAGGATGCTGGCGATTATACGTGCGACTCGGGGGATCAGCAGACCACTGCATCGCTCCAAGTCAAAGGTAGGAGAAGCCTTGCTTGAAGGCAGAGAATTTGTGGCTGTGGCTGTCCTCCATAGGGGTGATAAGGCAGTTTTATCACTGAATTATCATTAACATTCTGTATATGCGAAGTACAACTGCAGGAAAGGGTTTGATCCGCGATTTGTCCTTCAAAGAATAATCTAGTGCCTTTTAAACCCAATGCTATTTCTGCAGTTGCAATTTTGATCTCTCTGTGAGAACTGGGAGCAAAACTGCAGCTGCTGCTAATGGAGGGTATGTACAAGAGCATTTAGAAAACTTGTCTGCTGCCGGACAATAAGAGTGGAGTATTTCACCATACCTAGAACAGGCCCGTTTTAAATGGAGCATGAGCAGCCCAAGATTTGTGGCTCTTTTTCTTTTCTTTGCGGCTACGTTTTTGGATTTTATAGTTTTATTCATTTTATAATTTTATATACTGATTCTATAATTTTATTAATTTTAAAGCAACAAGATCATGCTTTTAGATCCTGCATTTAGCCCCCATAACCAGCTCCTGTTCAGTGTGTGTGGTTTCAGCAATTAAATGTCCAAATGCTGTGATTGGTACTGCTGTGCCTCTAACTGCTTAAGCTGAAAATCGCGGGTATGCCCACATGAAGCCCCTTAGAGGTCCTGTGACCTATGGCGATCCTTTATGGAGCACCAGTGGACACCCTCACAGTACCAGCGGCTGATCCCCACCAGTGTCTGGCACAACTGAAAGCCTTGCTCTGGGCTTGGCCTTGCCAGCACCAAGTTGTGGTTCAGAAAGATGGGAACTGCCAAGCCGGAGAAGTTGCAAGCAAGTTTCTCACCTCTGAGCACTGTCACTGATGCAGTTGCTTCTCCACCGCAGTACTACCCGTGCTGTTTAACACTGAGCTGAAAAACGTAGAGTCTGAAGAAGGGGGAACGGCTGTCTTGCACTGTGAGATCTCCAAGCCGGACGCCCCTGTGGAGTGGAGAAAAGGAGGGGTGGTCATTCAGCCCAGCGACAAGTACGAGATGAAGCTGAAAGGCAGCATTGCTGAGCTGATCATCCATGGTGTAGAGCCTGATGACTGCGGGGATTATACCTGTAGCACCGGGTACGAGATCACCACAGGTTCTGTGTATGTGCAAGGTAAGGTGAAATGTGGTGGAAACGCTCCGATTTTGCTGCCTGGATTTCTTATTCCAAAATCTTTGACAGTAACTGGCCAAACTTGTCTCAGATGCAAATAGTTGAAAGTCCATTAATTTATTTCCTGATTTCAGTGAAGATATAAACACTTATATCCAGGCTGAGGTTGGAACAATGTTTATAAGTTAAGGTAGTTCCAAGTACTGACCATCCTGTGTACCACAGCAGGTGGTGGTACTGCTGAAAAACTATTTGCTTGGACCAGTGGTTGTAAAAAATACTGAAATTCTTGTTATTACTTCTATCATTGTTGATATTCTTATTACTCTTTTAAAGCGCTGTAAGTAAACATTTAAAACTTAAGCTACCTCTCCTCCTCATACAATGTCCGTGCAGATGGTCGCACACACAGGAGAGCCAGTCATGACCTGGTCATGGAGTAGAGTTTCCTCCCAAGGAAACAGTGTTTGCAGACACACACACTGCGCTTGCAAGTGGGTGAAGGATGGAAGGTGGTTTCTAAATCCCTTAAAGAAAATTTTAGCTCTTTTTTTCCCTGGAACAGCATTACAAGTTTAACTCTCCTGGACAACTGTTGCTTGGGCTAGTTCTGCAGGAAGCGACATGTATATGTTTATGCTTTTCTTTTCCTTTGGCACCTTCTCTTGCTCTGTTATACAGAAGAAGCAGCAGTCATAGTTTCTGGTTTAAAGAACACAGACGTCTTTGTGGGCGAGTCAGCCACATTCACCTGCGAGCTCTCCCACCCGGGCGTGAAGAACGTGCAGTGGTGGCTCGATGGATCTCCCCTTCACAACAACTTTGTGACTGAAATCTCTGAGCAGGACGGGATGATCCACACTTTAACCCTAAATGACGTGGCGTGCCATGACTCAGGCACTGTCACCTTCAGAGCTGGGTCTCTTATATCTTCAGCTAAATTATTAGTCAAAGGTATTTCGTTGTTAGAAAGAAACACATGGCCACCTCTGGACTTGCTCAGTGTGCTAGTGCTTCTGCCTTCCAGGCTACCCTTACGAAATTTCTTCACAGTTCTTCTGTGTCCTGCAACCCTCCACTTCTGCAAGTCACCCATACTCACGCCAGAAGTCTTAGACGTACAACCACATCGATTTTTTTCAGTGGTTCAGGTGAGGAAGGGTTGCAGGGTCAGGGCTGCTGCTTTCACCTGACATCGAAGTAGAGATGAACACAAACCCCTGTGGTAGCACCTGATTTTTTTATCTCCCCTTCAACTGTTTTTGTAATACCATGATATGTTATGTAGCTGGAAATTCACAAAATTACTGCTGTGCTGCTCCATAGCTAGGCTACTGGCGCTGAGCTCAGTACGCTCCCAAGACGAGATTTTGGTCTTGTTTTATTGTTGGTTCCAGAACTCTTCCTGGAAACCAGAGGCTATGTGACGTTGCAGTAACATAGTGACAAAATGAGCCTCGTTTGTGGACTGCCACGGTCATCACTGCACTAGCAAAGCTTTCTGGTCTGTTGAATACATATTTTTCTCATTTGGTAAGGGTAGCCACGAGCCGCAAATAACACTGAGCTCCAGACTTGATAAAGCAAGCTCCTTCACATCCAGTCCTTTTATAGCCATTGGGAAAAGCTGTTATTTTTCAGACAAAAGTAACACTTATTCCTTGCTTGGAAAAGGGATTTGTATATACGGAGATATAAAGAGTTAAGAGTTCTTTATTAAAATCTACCCCCATGCTATAACTGTCTACCATAACAGGAATGATCCACAATATGGAATTGTAGTCAGTGGTTGATGTCTCCTTCTCTGTATAACGTGTCCCTTGTACATTCAGAAAATTTAACACTCTGCAAAGATAAAATGCCAGATCACTTCCTCCTAATATCAGAATTATGCAGCAACAACATGGTGTGCAAACCTACAAATCCCAGGTCCATTTGTATCAATTTTGAGTTTCACATTTTCAGAGTCAGAACCTGGTTCTGAGCTCTCTAGACAAAGAACTCCAGTGGGCCCAGAACATAAATTAAAAAGAAATGCATCGTTAAGCATTCTACTCAGTCAAATAAAGGGCTCCTGAGAAGTTTTCATTTCACAGAATCACAGCATCATTAATGTTGGAACGGACCTCTGGAGATCATCTAACTCATGCTAGTATATATATGTATGTGGATATTTTGGGCATCTTTTAAGGCAAGATTTCTTTAATGTGAACCTGAATCACAGTAGTATATGACTATAATTGGATTAGGATGAGAAAGGTATTTAAAAAACACTCCAGTTACACTGTGCTCAATAACACTTGATTTAATAAGAAAGTAAAACACTAGTAAAATTCTAACTGTGCTTGTATTAACAGCCCATTTCGTGCACTTTATTTTGCACAGAAATTAAAAAATAGATCTGTCTTTGAACTAGGTGTATTTCAGTCTATCTAGCTATCCATGGCTTGTTCTTCATCAAGGAACAAGTTGTCTTTCTCTCTGTTCCATGTGCCCCATTCTCAGGGTGTAAGGTGTGCTTGTAACTGGATATACTCTATAATAAGTGAGATCTCATGATCTCAGCTTTTCTTGTTGGGCCTTCACAATATCATTGCCCTACAACCGCATTCATTCGGTGGCCCAGCATGATGGCATCTTCACGTATGGGTGGGGGGAAAATGGAAAAGGTTGAAGGAGCTGCTGCCTTCTTCTGACCCCTTTGGGCGGGGTGAGAATTACAGGCCCCAGTGTACACGTTGGCTCCTAAGTCCCAGGGAGCTTTCTGCCATTCTGCATGGCTGAATAGGGCCACCAAGGTCTCAGCCTAGCAGTGGCAAAGAGTAATGGGACACTGGAACCAGGACGCCTTCTTTCTGTAAGACCACAGGTGACATTTGCTGTGAGGAGCACATGTCTGCATCTTATGAAAGGCGACGGTATTGTACTCCCCAGCTGCACAGATACCTTCTTGCTTCTTCAAAGCGTAACCAAAACATCTGTATGATCTGCCATTGATGCCTCCTCTCCTTAAACACACATGCAGACACACGGAGTGGTACAGGGAGCCTTAGAGAGCAGGATCAAGCCTTGCAACAAGTTTCCAAAAGACATTTGCAAAACTATCTTTGCTTCCCAAGGTCTGCTAGTAGCATCCCAAATCCTCAAGATTTGGGACCAGTTTCAAGAGGAGCATTCCAGACAGAGGACCAGTGTAGTTTATTCTAGCTGGCTTGTGATCAGAACAACTATTTGAAAGATAAGGACATATATCAGCTTTCTCTGACTGTCATCTTTTTATGTCCCATTGTAGCCCTATCAATTTTTTTGGGAAGTTGACATAGTGCTGCTGAGAAGGCTGTGGCAGTGAGACTTCCATTTTCAGGCTTCATTGAGATTTTTCTTTTTAGCATATATGTTGCAGTTGTATGCGGGCGGTCCAATTCAACATCTCAGGAGGGACTCCTTGGCTGTTTTGGAAGCTCACAATATTTTGAGGTTAGATATATCTACTGTGCCCTCCAGGTGCCTCCCAAGAAGCAGAGCTAGTATTTTGAAAGAAAGACTGGATGCTTAAAAGCAGCCTCGTGGATCTCACCTTCTTCAGAAGAGCTGCATATCCAGCTTCTCTCCTCATTTTATGGGCTCTCAGTCTGAGATTGCAATGGTTCATGGTGCATCTCTAGATCAGCTCCTGTAAAGGAAATAATACGATTTTTCCCCAGACTATGTCTCTGTTGCAAAGGAACACATGGTTAATCAAAACAATAGTACCTGTCTCCTGTGAAGTGCCCTTTTTTGTTACAGTTGTCCTGGATCTTTGCTCCTCGTGCTGCCTATGACTCCTGCCACATAGCCATCGCCACCGCAGGATGGGACTGAGGATTTGCATTTGAGTATTACATTTCTTTCCAATGAGTGGTTGCAGTTTGCTCATACAAGGAGCCTCCAGTAGAGTTTGTGGCATTTTCCTATTGCTATGTGAAGTTGAGAGTTACAGGGAACCACCCACAGCAGCCCATCCGTTGCAGTCCTCTGTCTCACACTTGCGCTCCTGCCACATTCTGGAAAGCAGAAGTGTTTCGCATCCAGTGCTTCCTAGTCTGGAGGATTTCGGCAGCGCTGGGAGAAAAACTAAGCCTGGAGGGAAGCCCAGCAGATGTTCTGCAGAGATGTTCATATTCAGGACTGTTAAAGCACAAGCCTTAATTGCTGGTGGCCCATTTTCCAGTGTGATAGTTATATTCTAATGTACCAGTTTTGCTTCAATCCCGTTTGATGCTGACACAAGCACAGACTAAACTGCTAATCCCCAGTGTGCCCAGCCAGCTTCCTGCTTGCACTGCCACTCTGCTTGCTCCCCACCGGCTCTGTGCTTGTCAAAAATCTCTAAGTTGCCATTTCCATGGGGATCCACTAATGCATGTCCTTCCTGACGTGTTGGTTAACAGATCCAACCATTGAAGTGGTCAGTCCCATGCAGGATATAACTGTTGATGAAGATGGCACAGCAGAGTTCATATGCCAATATTCTAGGCCAGTACACGCCATATGGAAGAAAAATGATCAGGAAATACATGCAGATGGGCAGCGAGTGATTATCGATCAGGACTGGAATGTAAGCATGCTAAAAATTAAACCTACGGTACCAGAAGACACTGGCATCTATTCTTGTGAAGCTGAAGGCACTAAAGTGATGGCTGCACTTGATGTTCAAGGTGAGGTCTTCCAGCCAAAGAGGAAGACTATCATGGGTTCCAAATAAGAGGTGGAAAAATCATGGCAGCACCTCACAATAAGTGACACATCAGATACCCGCTCTTTGGTGTTCAGTCCAGTTCTGATAGCGATGATAAAAGTAGTTGGGAGTTAATGGGAATTGAATGAAACTGCAGCATTTCACTGGAGCTTAGTTCTAATTAACGCTCACTTATTACACCACTTACAAGTCATACCTCTTCTACAATGAACTGGAACATCAGTGTTTTCTGCTGAATTCTTGTAAAATCACAGATGTAATGTTGGTCCAAAGGAATAATAAGACGACTTTTTGCTGTTACAGAGTGCTTTTTATACACAGTGTACCTCAAAACCAGTAGCTAATGGATAGTGTGGAATTTCATTTTATTTTCAGCTAAGCTAAGGTAGCTTGGTATTTTACTTATTTCAAATACTGATCACTCGGGAACTACCTTCTCACTTGGCATCAGCATTTGTGAAGGCCCTGAGAAACAGTAAATAAAAATATTAACAATAGGTTTAGGATTTTATATTGATGTTTCTTATTTTTTTTCTGCTGTGAATGGAATTGTTGTTTTTGGTCACCAGGTGAATTAGTAGGATCAGCAAGAGCAATAGTCCTGATCTGATTTCTGAATATTTGTGTTTTGTTAGGCAATTATGCCCTCTTGCTTAACAAGAGTTGTGAGTACAGAGGAGCAGGGTATTATTCATTATAATATTTTCTACATTGATAAGCACTTTCCATTTTAGGGATTTAAAAAGATGTTAATGAACATAATCTAAAAGCTTCCCAGAGGAGGTGGGATTTGCAATTGGCTGCTTTTCATAGTTAGGGAAACCAGTGCTCCAAAAGTGCACAAATAAACAGGATTTGTTCTAACAAAATTATACATTCTCCAAGGATTCACAAACCCCTTATTGTTCCCTATAAGTACGAATATTATAAAATACAGATTTTTTTAGTAACTCATGCTTTTTGGTTTTTTTGCTATTAAATAAATTGTTCAGCTTTTTTTTTTTTTTTTTTTTTTTTTTTTTTAAATAAATTGTTTTGTTTTTTTTTTTTTTTTTTTTTTTTTTTTTGCTTAGAACAATTCCAGATAATGGTTCTAGAGATCTAAACAGGAACGTCTCAGGGCGTTGGTTTATATTATAGATCATGCTGACCATTGTATGATATTTGTGTAAACTGTATTTACTCAACCATGTGTTCCCACTTGTTGTGCATGTAATTTGTCCGTGTAGCTGGTCTAACACGAATTATATTCACATGCACCAGCCCACATTTAATTTTGCATCAGGCTGATTGCTTATGTACAAATGCCAACTGATGCATGACTCTGAGGGCAAATGGAGTGTGTAGATATATGCATGTGTCTGACTGCACAATTCACCATAAATGCACGAGAAAAATAAGCCTTATACATTATCACAGAGCTTTTGTAATAATTCAGAAATTTACTATTCAAAATACTGTTAATGCAGGTTTTAACTTTTTGTGTGTTTCCTAGAGGCAGACTTTTTAACTCAGATGATAGTCACTATAGCTTCGCCAGCTATAATATTCTCTCATATTTGCTTTGCATGAAAGGTAGTAAGACTTTATCATGAGCTGTCAGTGGATTCGCCTCTCCCCAATTATGATGATAATTGCGCTGCCTGGGAGATCTGTGGGAAATGTTTCCTGCTGTGGGACAGAAGGAATTTGATTATACTTTATCTTTCTGAGCTATCCCTTCCTATCGACTGTTGGCCTGATTCATTGAAACACCAACATTTTTTTCTTTATTTGTAAAAACAGAAGTCAGGTTTCTGGAGGAAGTCTAGATGGTCCTAGAGGTTTATCATTATTTTTAAACTATCATAGAATCATAGAATCATTAAGGTTGGAAAAGACTTCTAAGATCATCCAGTCCAACCGTCAACCCAACACCACCATGCCCACTAAACCATCTCCCTAAGCGCCTCATCTACACGTCTTTTAAATACCTCCAGGGATGGTGACTCCACCGCTTCCCTGGGCAGCCTGTTCCAAGGCCTGACCACTCTTTCAGGAAAGAAATTTTTCCTAATGTCCAATCTAAACCTTCCCTGGCGCAACTTGAGGCCATTTCCTCTCGTCCTATCGCTGGTTACTTGGGAGAAGAGACCGACCCCCCCCTCGCTACAACCTCCTTTCAGGTAGTTGTAGAGCGCGATGAGGTCTCCCCTCAGCCTCCTCTTCTCCAGGCTAAACAGCCCCAGTTCCCTCAGCCGCTCCTCATCAGACTTGTGCTCCAGACCCTTCACCAGCTTCGTTGCCCTTCTCTGGACACGCTCCAGCACCTCAGTGTCCTTCTTGGAGTGAGGGGCCCAAAACTGAACACAGGACTCGAGGTGCGGCCTCACCAGGGCTACTTAAAACGTTTACTACTTAAAACGTTTTAAAATATGGTATTGTGTTAGAGCATGGTTGAAATCAACAGCTAAACCTACAAGCACAATTTATCATATCCACATCCTTTCCATCAGCTTTCCAGCAGTGGGAATCATCCAGTGCTCCGAGGCTTGTTAATATTCAGATATGCATGGCCAAACAATTAATACTGTTCGTTGTCCTTCTTTGCTAGCCAAGAACAGCATTGTCCAAGGCTTGGAGAATGTGGAAGCCGTGGAAGGAGGGGAAGCCCTCTTTGAATGTTATCTTTCCAAGCCCGAGTGCTACAATTACAACTGGCTGATTGACGATGAACCTGCCAAAACTACAGAAAACACTGAGATGGTTTACTTTGAAAATGGACGCAGGCATCTTCTGCTGCTGAAGAACCTAACTCCCCAGGACAGCTGCAGGGTGACTTTTATGTGCAGCGACGCGGTGACCTCAGCCTTCCTGACGGTGAAAGGTAACTGAAGCACTCGTGCATGGGGAGTCTTGAATTTCTGGTTGGAAAGGGCAAATGAACCAGGAAAATATGATGAGTAGCAGAGAGGAAAAGTTGCATTTGTTGCTACTAAGAAGTTGCAACTACCTAAGTCGTCTTCCCACACAGTAACTGGATGATGTTTTACAATTTCCTTTTTTTTCTTGTTCCGTATGCCATGACACAGGTATAAGCAGCATCAGTTGGCAATGAGTTAGCAGCAAATGACTGCCTTACAGTTGTCATTATTCTGATGAGTTGGGTTGTGTTTATAGGGCTTTAGAGACGAGAGTTGTATCAGCAACAATATTATCTCTGCATCCTTGTATTTTATGCTATTACTGGAGACCCCTGTGGGGATCAGAACCCCTTTCAGAGTACAAGAACAGCCATCCTCAGTCACAGCATGGTATCTCCATTGTGGTTTTCTGCTACATGGGAAAAGAAAGACATTGCTAGGTTGGTTTTTGCTCCTGAAAGTTTTGGAAAGTTTCAGTCCCCAATGATACCTTCTGTTCTAGTGATATACATAACCTCCCTTTTAATGATCTCCTTGGTCTCCAAGGCCTGACTGTCTGGAGCTTCAGCATAAATAGTCACAAAATCTCTTGCTTGTATTTGTTTCTGTCACTGAGGGCTTGATTACCTATTTTTATCTACAGGATGGCGCCTACAGATCTTGCAGCCTCCCACAGATGTGGAGGTCTCTCCGGGGGAGAAAGCTACATTTAGCTGTGTTCTAAGTGAAGCTGTGCCAATCGCTGAAGTTGCCTGGTATAGCAATGACATGGAGATCCAGTCGGATGAGGACTGGGAGGTACAAGCAGATGGAAACAAATACAAACTTCTTCTGAAAAAAGCCCAGCCGCATCATTCTGGAGAGGTGACCTTTGCTTCCAGGGAAGCAATTGCATCAGCCAAGTTATCTGTGATAGGTAAGTGTCCGTCGTTCTAGCCCAGTGGCACTTGAAATCTCAGACTTTGGAATTGAGCTGCAACATTGAATTTTCTAATCTTTGCACTGATTCTTTCCTCTTTGCCTTGCATGTCCCAAGCTAGCATTCTTAGTCTGAGAAGATACTACTGGGCAACTTGTTCTTTGACCAGAAATAGTCACCTCATCAGAAGAAAATTATATCAGGCTAGCGATGGTAGAGACGTTCACCAGCTTTCTTTAGCTGCAGTCTTTTGTAAAATGTAACAGAGAGTCTAACAGAAATCAATTTACTCAGAGTTCAACATCACCCTCAGCAAACGTGGACATGGGAGGGAGCTGAACTGGAGTGCACACAGAAAAATTATCCAGGGCAGCAGAGAACTCTTTGAAATCTGCTAATCTACTCAAGTGCAGGGCAACCAGCTTTCCAGATTAATGAGTTGCATATTAAAATCTTCATGTGGGTGAGATCGAGGAAACACACACCTTGCCCTTCAGAGAGCTCTTTCACAAGTGGAAAAGATGATAGTTCCCTAATTCCCTCGTGGGGCAGGTTAGACCAATGATTCATCAGTGTCCATTCCAGCACCCAAGGTCTGGCTTCTTCCCACAGTGGGATAGGTGGGTCACTCAGCAAGGGTCACGCCAGCACAACCCCAGTGATGGTTATGAGATAATTGCAATGTGTTTTAGCTGTACACTGTAGTTGGGATGTTCAAGAGCCATTGATTGACCATCCATTCTTTAAATTATTACAGGTAGTCTGATTGTCTAATGATTTCTGAGACTTGAGAGATCTCTGATATATTCCAGTCATTTCCACAAAAAAATTGGTTGTTGATGGATTTAAAACAGCATTATCTTATTTTGGGCACCTACATTTTAGGAACTGAAAAATACTATCCTCATGAACTCCTCCTGTTGACAAGTTTTCTGTATGAAATCTGGCTGAAAATAGAGACAAGAAGTTTTTATGTTATGTTTGTGGTGTCCAGAATTAAAAAACTGGCTGTTGACCTTATTTGCCTTTAATTTGTTGGATTGGTACATCGTGGCAAGTCATTTACTTTGTAAATGCCTTGAACTTGAAGACTAAAAGAATTATTTCTGTCTTCTAAGCCAAAGTGTAAATTAAGTAAGGACCATTTTCCAATGTATCGAGTATGATCATCAGTAGCCAATCTGGTAGGACACCAGACCATTCCCATTATGTACTTATTTGTCATTGCCTGATGCTGTGACATATATAGCAATTACACAGAAATTGAGTGACTTGCTATTAAATTACTGGAGTTACTCTGTAGTCCAACAATAACTTGATTTCCATTAAGGTCAGACCTGAAAGAAATATGATCAAGGCCCAAAAGTACTTGAAGTTTTCAGCTAAGTTCCTTGATAATATGAACAGCATAGGGTTATCTTTATTTTGAGCTGGGTGGGACAAAGCAGCAGGAAAACATCACAACATGTGGCATTAACTATGTGAGATGATAGCTGGAAAATGAATGTTTGTCATTAGATCAGGGCAGACAAAGAAAAACTCAATGGTGCACAGGGATGTCTCCCGGTCATGGGCATGTACCCACTCAACTCTACAATAAGACAAATACTGAATCTGTTGCGCTTCCTTCTCGTTGCTTCTAGAAGGCTCTTGGTTGTTTTAGTGTAAAGCATTATTGCTCATGTCGTACATCACGGGACCTCTGTTGTGCCTTCAGCCCGCCCCGATCCACCTGAAGAACCAGAAGTTTTAAGTAAGAACAGCCACTCTGTAACTCTGTCTTGGTACAAGCCGTTGAGCGACGGCGGTTGTGACATCCTAGGCTACAATGTGGAGAGGAAAATCCCAGGTATTGGCTGGCAGTCATGCAGCAAGGGCATTATTCAAAACACGGAGTTTATGGTGGACGATCTCACCCCGGGTGAATCCTACAGATTCCGCGTCTCAGCTATAAACAAAGTTGGGGCCAGCGAGCCGGTGCACTTCCCTCAGATGGTGCGGCTAGGTGAGAACGGAGAGATGCCCCCATGGAGGACGGCAAGCTGCTGTAGACCTTGTGTTTCGCATGGCATGCCTGCTTCACCCGTTCCAGGCATCTCCTGGAAGAGTTCACTCTGTAACGTCTTTCAGTGCTTTGCTGCCAACATAATAGAGGAGAAAGAGCTTGGAAAAATTGTTCTGGGCTGCCGCAAACAAAACCTGCCACGTTGTTAGTACTCAACGCTTATTTTCTCCAAACTGCATCAAGCTGTCTTGCAGCCTGCACTGCATCCATGTGTTGTCCGGTCACCATGAGTTTCTTCTCTGGTGGAGTTAGGATGGAATGAGTCAAAAGGGGCATGTTGGAATGCGTTCGGGGTAACCAAGACCCTGGTACCAATGCAGTGGGTGGGCAGTGCTGTCTTCTTCACCCATCTTTCTCTTTCGTTATATTATTTGTGTATCTTTTTCAATAACCCCCACAAAGAAATGCTGGAGGACACAGTTCCTTTGCTGTCTGTTGGTGAAAGTTTGGAAGCTACAGTGGGATGGATAGCCACTCCCTCAACTTTTCTTTCCTTGCAACTCTTTCTGCGATAGCCGAGTGCCCAACAAATTCCTCAAAGTGAGAATAATAATAAAAAAATCCTCTTACTTAAGGCTCAGATACGCGGTGATGTTTTTGCAACATAACAACTGCCAATGCTGGACCCTGGTAACTGCATACGCTGACTTTGTCTACAACAAACCCGAGGCATTTTGGGCAGTGGTCCCCTCACCCCGGTGAAATGTGCAGAGGGGCAGGTCACGCTCAGGAGCGTGCTGCTTTTGGGAACTCAGCTGTGTGCTTTACACCCCAGTCAACATCTCCGCATTTAATGCGTCGTATAAACAGCATGCCATTGGCAGGGCTCCTTCCAAAGTAAAAAAGATAGAGATTTTTTTTTTTTTTTTTTTTTAAATTCTTTATGCTTTTTAAGTATTTTTACTCTTACTAAGCTAGTGTAAATAGATATGATTTTTTTTTTTTTTACTTTTAAGGCTGGGATGAATGCTGCTTTTAATAATCTCTTTTCTTTTTTATTCTTTTTATTGTTTCTTTCTTGTGTCACTTCAGAACTGCTTCACTTCTAAACTTTAAGATCTTTTAGAATCTGTAGGACTGCTTGAATACTGGTGATGGGTAAATGAAGACCAGCAAATAAACACAGGAATGTGAAAAATGCAACCACTTTTGCATGTATATATTTAAATGGAGCTGGTTTAACAGCTGGAAGAGCTTGTAAAGTTATTTTGTTATTATCTTTGGAAATGCAAACTTTGGATGCTGCCAGTATTTTTTTTTTTTTTCCTTTGTTGTCTACAACAGCTAAAGAATCTATAAATGAAGGATGGGATGCTTGGATATTTTATAGCGTGATCTCTGGCCTTAAAGGCAGATTATGATACTTTCTTTGTGTTAATTTACTTTTTTGTAATTACAGAGCCTCCAGTTACAGTCACCCATCCTTTGGTGGGAGGATCAGTCTCAGAAGGGGAGGCGGCTCGCTTGGAGTGCAAATTGTCAAGTGAAACTGAGGAGAGAGTGACATGGTTCAAAGGAAAAGAACAAATACAAGCTGGAGGGAGATACGAGATCCTCTCTGATGGAAAAAAGCAGATACTCATTATTCATGCATTTAAACCTGAAGATCAGGACACATACACCTGCATGGTTTCTCCAGAAGTCAAATCTGTTGCCAGCTTGTGTCTTGAAGGTACAGAGAGTGCAATCCTGTGATGTTAAAACAGTTCTGTTTATGGACATCCAGGGGCATCTCCACAGCTTGGACTGGAATTCATTTTCTTTTACAAGCTGTGATAACAATCCACAAAGAATTGTTATCTTCCTGTTCAGTTTTGCCCAGTATGTTTCTGAATCCCTAGCAGCTTTGAGCTGCTCAGATAAGATTTTCTTGAATTAGATATTTAAGGTGTGATACAGTCGTCCCTATGTGGGTTTCTGGTGCCTTTTCATAGACTCATAGAATCATAGAATCATTAAGGTTGGAAAAGACCTCTAAGATCATCGAGTCCAACCGTCAACCCAACACCACCATGCCCACTAAACCATGTCCCTAAGCGCCTCATCTACACGTCTTTTAAATCCCCCCAGGGATGGTGACTCCACCACTTCCCTGCGCAGCCTGTTCCAAGGCCGGAATGCTCTTTCAGCAAAGAAATTTTTCCTAATGTCCAATCTAACCCTCCCTTGGCGCAACTTGAGGCCATTTCCTCTCGTCCTATCGCTGGTTACTTGGGAGAAGAGACCAACCCCCACCTTGCTACAACCTCCTTTCAAGTCGTTGTAGAGCGCGATGAGGTCTCCCCTCAGCCTTCTCTTCTCCAGGCTAAACAGCCCCAGTTCCCTCAGCCGCTCCTCGTAAGACTTTTGCTCTAGGCCCTTTTGAGATGCTTTAGGGTATTCTGCCCAGCTTTCAGCTGCCACTTCAGAAAGTGAGAGCTCTTTTGTATGTTCTGCATGGTCTCTGCCAAGCCCCCTGTCCTAGACATCCCAAATGGCTTTAGGTCATAGTGCTTAGGAAGCTGAATTGTGGCCCTGCGGTGGGATTCGGTCGCCCACACACAGGCATCTAGGGCCATCGAGGCACTTCAGGATATCACCCCTGGCCTCCATCTCCTTCTGCAGAGGGACCCAGAGCACTCATAGGTCCTGCATTGTATCTGAGAGCCACATGTGGGTGTCCCAGACAACCTGGCACATCTCAGATGGCACTGGGCACTAGGCAGAGGCAAGTCAGTGTGTCTCAGAGGGTGAGTCACAACCTTCAGACTTAGACAGTCTAAACTGAAGTATCTGCAGGCAGATATCTCCACATGAGGCGGGAGTCTCAGCTCCCACTACAACCAGTGGAGATCTATTCAAGCCAGTCAGTGAAGCCCTGTCTAGCAGTAAAATAGGATGATCCTGGAATAGCTTTCCAGGCTCCACTGACAGTCTTAACCAGATATTCATTGACTGCAACATTCAAAAAGGGCAGAAATTTATTTAATGGGTTCAAATGTGAGAGGAAGAGAAAAAAAAATGTTGTTTGGCCGTGTTTTATGTGTATGCATAGAATCACAGGATAGTTGAGTTTGGAAAGGACTTCCAGAGATAGTGTAGTCCATCCCCTGCTCAAAGCAGGGTCACCTAGAACAAGTTGCCCAAGACCACGTCCAGTCATATTAATTTCACATTTTGTTCTCAACAGAATGCTTAGTTAAATGCCACTGATACTCTTCTGCCCAGGCTTTAGAATAACGTTTCCACGTGCTTTCTCAGAGCTTGCTCACAAACTTTTAACATCTTTTTAATTCTCCACAGTTCCCACAGTGACAATGCTAAAAGAGATCGCCAGGGAAGCACCCCGTGCAAGCCAACCAGAAGAGCTGGTGGATGGCCATGTCCAGCCCAGCTTGCCCCCTGAGGCTGCTCAGGAGGGAGACCTTCACCTCCTGTGGGAAGCCCTGGCCAAGAAACGCCGGATGAGTCGGGAGCCCACCTTGGATTCCATCAGCGAGGTGCCTGAAGAGGATGACAAGCTTCAGAAGTTAAGGAAGGAGGAAGCAGAGATGTCTCACTATTACTCAGAAGAGTACTCCACGTGTGATGAGCTGGCTAGGACAGGAGAAGCAGATTTCTCTTTCACAAGCTCAGATGATGAGTCTAGAGCTGGGACTCCATCACTGGTGAACTACCTCAAGAAAGCTGGGAAGACAAGTGTCAGTGTTACTAGCAAGGTTCAGTCCATCTCCACAGGCAAATTATGGAAACAGTGGGAGAAATCCAGTGTGGAGACTGTTGTGACTACCCCAGCTGCTAAGCCAGCTGAACCAGAAATACCAGATTTAGATGATCCTTCTATGAACAAGGCCGCTGTGAAGATCCAGGCTGCTTTCAAAGGCTACAAAGTCAGGAAAGAGATCAAGCAACAAGAGTGCCCAGTGTTTACTGAGACCCTCAAAGATTTCTCTGGTGAGCCTGGAAGCACTCTCCACCTTGAGTGTGTGGCCCACAGCAAAACCGACATGAAAGTCCGTTGGCTGAAAGATGGGGAAGAGCTTTCAGATGGTCGCTATTATCACATAGATAATTACAGTGATGGGACCTGCTCTTTGATTATCACTGGTCTGGACAAGAAAGATGCAGGTAAATACACCTGTGAGGCATCCAATAAATTTGGCAAGGTTTCACAGAGTGCTAAGGTGGTTATTGGCACTCAGGAACCTCAAGTTCTTCGTAAGGAGAAGCAGGTTAAACAAAGCACTGACAGTGAGACAGAGAGCTCGTCTGGCAGTGAGCTGGATGATGCTTTCCGTAAAGCAGGAAGGAGACTTCATAGACTCTTCTGGGCCAAGATCTCAACAGAGATATCTGATGTGGAGGAAGAGCTCTTTGTCAGTGCAGATGAAGGGGACATAGAGGTGGTCGACCATCAGACGTATCGTGAGGATGACAAGTACATCTACATCAAGTTTGAAATCTTGTCTGAGGCAAAAACTGCCGCCACTCGATTCAGAGAGATGTTTGGTGCTCTGGGAATTCCTGTGGAGATTGACATTTTGGAACAAGGCCCTAAAAAAATTGAATTGCGTATTGGGAAGGCAACACCACCCACCCATGGGAAGTTTGCACCACCAGTAGTGAGACCTCCACCACCTTTGCTGACTTCTGATACAGGTAGGTGAAGCAAACCTGTTTATTCTTTGGAAAAGATAGCTGGAGCAGGTCAGAATGTAATCTTTTCACTCACAAATAATTTCTGAAAACACTTTGGTTTTCATTTGGTGCAGATATTTTTCTGGAAACTTTGCACTTCTGGAAAAACTGATGAATTTTTTATTCTTTTTCATTTTGAGGGAGAGGAGGGAGGTTAGTGATGAAGGAGGGGGCTGCGAAGTATTCACTTATCTACAAAGCTGCTTTTTGCAATAGAAATGTCCCCTGCTACAATAATATGGCCATAAATGCTACAATTATTATACTTAAATAAATGAAACAGTTTTCAGAACAGTCCTGGTGGAGACAAGACGTTTCAGCAAGGAGAGGAACAGAGTCAATGTATAGTTTGCAGCTGTGGTATTGCAATGCTTATGGTGTAATGGAATATCTTCATGGTGTTTGTCAGGGAGTTTCTTCTTGACTGTTTTCATAGAGAAAAGATATCACTCTGCAATTAAAAAACCTAGAAACCAGAAGTCTTCAGGCACTGGGCAGCAGTGCTCTTAAAATACATCTTTTAACACAACCAGGTTTTTTCTTTCTTCTCTCCTAACTACCCTGACTTTAGCTCCCATGTTCATGACTGAGCTCCAAAACCAAGAGGTACAAGATGGATATCCAGTCAGCTTTGACTGCATTGTCGTTGGCAAACCGCTCCCCACGGTTCGCTGGTTCAAGGATGGGAAAGCTATTGAAGAAAACGATCATTACATGATCAATGAGGACCAGGAAGGGTGCCATCAGCTGATCATCACAGCTGTGGTCCCCACCGACATGGGTGTTTACCGTTGCCTCGCTGAAAACAACATGGGAGTTGCTTCAACCAAAGCTGAGCTTCGAGTGGA
>NW_009222377.1:22350-44290 GCF_000690835.1 Fulmarus glacialis | reverse complement strand
GGAAACCAAGGGAAAGGGTCCTGCTGAGAGGTGGATACACTTGTTTTCAAGAAAAACATTATTTACATTAAAAAAATGTATGCATTGCCCACAAAATGTTTCACTTGCAAACTTCTTGGGTTCGGTTGGGTTTTGCCAACTCCAAGGCAATGCTCAGAGCAAAGCTCTTCAGATAAACAGAAGTGATTGCCATAATCCAGGGACGTGTGGGATCCTGCTGCAGTAGCAGTGTGAAATCAACTTGCCAGTCACTCAAATTAGTAGGGAAACTATAACTGTAGTAAGAAAAATAGTTTTGAAACTCAGATTATAGAAAACACTTCCTTTTCCATTTAACAGTGACCAGCACCGACTATGAGACAGCAGCAGATGCAACAGAGACATCTTCTTACTACAGTGCCAAAGAATATATTTCAAGGTAAAATATCGAACTCTAGCTCTTTCTAAATTTTGACTTGATAAGATCAGTATGTAAATTTATGTCAAGCCTGGTTTTGCTATATCTAGCAGGGCCAGTTTGATGTCATGAAGGAACAGCCAGACCGGCTGAGATGCAATAACTGCAACAGCTGGACCTTTATCATGTGCAAGCTTGCTCTGGCTGCCTTCAGGCTAGCCTGGATATTTCTTCACGGTGTCACTCCATTACTTTTAATGTCATATGGTGCTGAATCTGTTGTCATGATGACAAAACCCACAGACTGAATTAACCTAAAATAGGTGATTCTGATTCCTAACTCTTTTCTGGCTTGCTGACTGTCTTCTTTCTAATTCTGATTGCTTCTTAGCCGAGAACAGGAGGAATCTACCACTGAGGAGGAGCAATTGCCCCAAATCTTCGATGAGCTTCATGATATTCATGTGGCACCTGGAGCATCACTGGCTAAATTTCACCTGAAGGTGAAAGGTGAGGGGAGCCCACAGCACTGTCAGTTGTTCCAGATTTGTTGTCAGGTTGAAGTGCTGGACTAGGTTTTCCGATGTGCTTTTCTGCAGCTGTGACCCCAGTCCATGCATCTTGCACCACGTTTGCACAAAACAGCCAGAAGAATGCGTTCATACTGATGAACATTGACTTTTGCAGCAGGCTCAGACAGATTAAGTGTCTCGTTCTGTGTCCATGTCTCCAGGCATAATTATAGGCATACGCTTCTGAAAACCGAGTCCTGTAATTCTCTGAGCACATTAGTTATGGAGGAGCAATAAGGAATAGAAAAAGAGAGTGAGGGTGTCCTTTATTCTCTTTAATAAATGAAACAGTCCTGGTCTTGCCTTACTCTGTGAGGGGGTTGCTGCTATAACCTAAAAAGTGCAAAAACATCCTCCTGATGTTGACTGTCTGTGGTAGGGAGAGGTAGGGATTCTCCTGTTTCCTGCAATTTTTGCCTATAAAACTGATGAGAACAGTTTTGGCTTCAACTTTTCTCTTTGTGTACGTTGCAAATCAGACCTAAGTGTTACCTTTCCAACCTGGAAGGCATTTGCACATGCAGCCGATATGGGGAATGCCAGAAACTGAAGAGACACAGGAAAGAACTTTAATAGATAAACAGAATTTCATGAATTTGCAGCCATTCCTAATTGGGTAAATCCTTGAAACAGCAGCCCTGGGCAGAGCTGAGGATTCCTTGGCTCCTGCTCAGAAGGATCTGCCTGTTTGGAGATGCTCCCAAATCGATGTTGCCAAGGCATTCTGTTCTCCGTGTCTGTAACTGCTCCTCGCAGGGTACCCGCAGCCTCGTCTCTATTGGTTCAAAAACGGAGAGCCGTTGAAGGCCTCGGATCGCATCCTGAAGACTGATAAACAGGAATTCCACTCGCTGGAAGTTCGCGACGTCACTAAGGCAGATGCTGGCCAGTACTCAGTATTTGTCATCAACTCCGCTGGTTCTGCGTATTCGTCAGCCAGGCTGGTAGTTAAAGGTAGGTATTGGACTGGTTTTGGCACCTGCTTTTCTCTATTCTCTATTTTTTTTTTCCCTCTTATATAGTTATTTTTCTTGAGAAAGCCTACCAAGGTAAGTCAAATGAGATGGGGAAGTCTGTAAATAAAAGATGACATGCTTTAATCTTATAAATTTACTGTGTGTCCCAAAGATGAGACGTCTCACTTCTCTAGGGTCTGACTGTTGTCTCATAAACATACATTTTATTCCTGCCCAACTTCATTAACTTTAATGGTTCATTTTATTAAAACTGAGGGCCTCTTATAAATCATACTAACATTTCTGTGTAACATCTCCTTCAAGGAGCAGTCCCATGGAGTCACTTTGTTTTTTTCTCCAACTCATGGACAGAGAGGTATTTGTATTTGTCATTTTGGTTTTTTCTCTTTGTGTTACAGATCCTGATGAGAAAGAAGAACCATCAGAAACAGGTGAGAGAAGCCACAGCAGGAGACAACAGAACCCCTAGGAATTTTTCAGTAGTCTAAACAGAAGGTGTCACTGAGTTTCATCAATAATGTCATTTTCAGATTCCCGCGAGCAGCTGATACCACCAAGGTTCCTAGAAAGATTTACTAATAAAAAGGTGAAAAAAGGTGCAAGCATCACATTATCTGTAAAAGTTGAAGGTAAGTGGGTAGATACCTTGCCTCTCTGCATAACACTTAAATTGCACAACTTCGTGACACTTTCTAGACTCTCTCTGACCCAAGGCATTGTAGCCTCATCTCCTGTATCTGAAGTCTGGGACCCTCCTCCCAACTTTGTAAGAGACTTTATGTGCTTTACAGAAAAGCATCTTACTCATCTTCACTTCCACTTTCCTGTATGTAAAAACAGGGATAATAACACTTATTAGTCTTATGAAGATGTGTTGATTAACAGTTTTGGTTTTACAAAAAGGTTTAATGTCATTATGAGTGTGCTGTAGAAAGGTTTATCTTCCTTTATTATATATTATGCTTGTTATTTTTGGAAAAGTATCAGGAAACAGCTCAAAATAGCATTTATTCACAGCATGGCTCATAATTGTAAGGAAGGAACACCATCAGGAAAATTAAAGCTCATTGCATTGGTTTTCCTTTAGGACATCCACCACCAACTATTACTTGGCTGAAAGAAGAGTCTCGGGAAGACATCCTGTGGATCAAACCAGACACTCCTGGGTATAAACTTGCCAGTTCAAATATGCATCACAGTCTAATCCTGTTGGATGTTAAAAAGAAGTACAGTGGAGCTTATACGTGCATTGCTACCAACAAGGCTGGCCAGTCCATCTGCACCGCCATCCTGGAAGTTGCAGATGGTAAATCTTTGTTACAATGCAAACACATTCTCTATGTTACCTTTTATACAGTGCCTAAGAGGAAAACAAGCGCGACTGAGAAGGAAATTAATCAAGTCACAACTGAAAAAAAAAAAATGCATTTTTCCAAGATTAGTCATGACTTCGCTTGCCTTGCAAATGATTACACTCTTTACTTCTATAACATTTTAGATTTCTGACTCTAGCTTGAATTAACAGCAGCATCTTTTCTGTGTAAACAGAAGACAAGTCTAAGAAACAACTGAATTAAGCACAAAGGAAAAAGAAAGGAAGGCAATGTAAAGTAACTAGAAAAAGTCACCATTTGAAAGATTATTTTGAGTGCTTCACCCTGCTATGGTACTTTGCATTGTAGAATTGCCTTAAAGCAGCTAGAGTTGTTTGATTCCCATTTTGCAGAGCTTTCCAGGGCCTCTCCTGGCACAATTCCTTCAGTAAGACGGGGGACAAGCAAATACAGGCTGGGAGTAGGGGCAGCACTGTGAAGGACTCCATTTTTCTATTATCCTTCCTTGCATCCCACATTTTTACTGTACCAAGAGCTACAGGAGCATAGCTTGAGCAGTGTAGAGAAATGGGGCAATCATACACCTACGTGAACAGGGAGAGGAGCAAACTATTTGCATCACATGAGCGGGAGTAGGTATCTCAGGTCAGGAGCTGCTAACAGGGCAGATTCAGTGTTCCCAGTAATCCATGTCTAGAAAATGGGCCTACATTAAATACATAAAAAGAACAATCCCTACCTTCTGTCTTCTAATGATAAACCCTAATCTTGCAGTGAAAGAGGCTGAAGCACTGACCCAGGAGCGCGTGATGGTGTCAGAAGCCATCATGACCACACTGGGGTAAGTGGTTGGCCACCCATGCTGAAGTGGAGCAGGTACCACCCTGCAGAAGTTCCCATGCGTCACTTTTAGGCAGTGTTCACTTTGGACATCTTATATTCATGTCTCAGCACCAGAGTTAAAATAGTTTGAGGTCCTAGGATGGAAAGTGCTGTAAATACTCTAGTATCAATGTCAGCCGTTTATGCTTGAGCATCAGGGAAGATAGGAACAAGGACAAAAAAAAAAAAAAAAAAAAAAATTTGAGTAGGTCATATAAAACTCTTGCTACTTTTTCATCTCCTAAGCAGAATGCCAAAAAAATCACAGGGTCAAGGTCTGACTGTTACTTGCCAACACTGAAATACACTGATGCTTCGCAGAAAAAGAAGTAAATGAAAAGGGTCTGCTCAAAAACTTCTTGTTTACAAATGCGCCTGAAGAAAAACCTCCTCGATTCGCCGTTCTTGGCTTGGATGCTAGGCACATATAGTCTGAAAAGCGGTATTCACCTGAACACACATTAGACTCTAGAACATGTCTAGCCTAAAAGGCTTGACCAGTCTTCCTCTGGAGTGTGAAGAAAGTGAAGAAAGCTGCGGTGTGAATTCAGCTATTCCGCTGCAGCTTCTCCCAAGGATGTGCCCAGGGTCTCTTAGGCATACTTAGTCATATATGGTTTATCATATATCAAGTGGAGTGAGCTTCCTCCTGCTTCCTATGTACTAACAGGGAATTAGGGCAGACCCGCTTGTGCAATGAAAATTTATATCCCACCTCCAAAAAGCACGGGAATAGCAGAGATGTTGACTTCAGGATATTAGTGTTTTGACAGAGCTGTAGTGTTGGCAAACACCACAAATGCTCTTCATCAGATGCAAGCAAATGCTGGTAGTTCTTCAGGTTTGTGAAGGCATTTTCACTCAGTGTTGACAGTATAGTCTCCTGCCCTTTTCCTGCTGGCGTGAATGAATTTGGTGCTGGTAAAAGCTGTCAGTGTAGCAAGGGTGGACCTCAAAACCATGGTAGTACCAGTGGTCAGCTTGCTTCCCCAACACATGGGCATCCTGATGTATTGGGAGCAGATCTCTTGGCAGGACCACAGCATCTGCATATTCTCCAGTCCTTGGTTTCCTGATGAAACCACTGGAAATTGTTGAGCATTAGTTCACTGAAAACTGACGGAGACTTGCTTGACATAACGTCTCCAACTGTAATTTCAGTGTCAGCTGGGAATAAAGTCCCAATAGCACCAGAGAGATGGAGGCTACTCTGTTCTGCAATCCACTCCCTGAGCAGCCAGGTCTTCTCAAGCTGAAAAGTTTGGGAAAAAAAGTCAGGAATAAGGAGAATTCTCAGATGGGATTTGGCTCAAAGACTAAGACACCCAAGTGTTTCATATGAGCCAGGTGCCCCAGTTCTCATTTCTTATAGTGGTCCTGGTGAGTATCGGCTACCAGCACCTGCAGTCCAAACCAGAGTCCTAACTTAGATATTCCCAGCCTTCGCGTACAAGGTGTGAGAAGGAGGATTTAGCAAGGATTTAGCTCTCCTTACTACACATTTTATTTTAACTTCTAAGTTTGCTTTACTCTTTCTTTTTCAGAGCTATTCATCCCTCTGAAACAAGAGAAGGTAAGAGAAGCTATTTTCTCTCTCCTCCTTCTGCCCTTCACATCTACAGCTGAGATTGTCTATGTGTTTCATGATGACCATACTTTTGTCCTGTTTTCTTGAAACTGTCTGAAATGTTGGGGCTTTTCAGGACTGGTCTGTGTTCAAGGGTGAATTATTTGAATGAAATGTGAGCAAGCACCGTTTTAGAAACAGGGGAAGTGAAGAAAATTAGACCTTTCTTCCACAGAAGCTTTTGTTACTCAAAAAAGATGACTTTCCAATGACATTGCCTGCTTAATAGAAAATTCTCTCTTTTGCAGGTTATCTGGAACCTGGTAGAGAAGGTGTACCCAAAAGCCCTATTTCATTAGCTGATGTTGGCTCGGAAGAGTTCTTCCAGAAACTCACCTCACGTATCTCAGAAATGGTATCTGCAAAAATAAGTCAGGGTAAGGAACCTGGCAAAACAATTTAATTAATGTAGAAAAATATAGAATCTTTTTTTTTAGGTATCATTTGGACTTTAAATATCAGTGAGATTTATGAAGCAGGTTGAGACAGTCATCCTACATAAGCATTTGAACATTTGTAAATGCTTAGAACTAAGAATTTTTAGTAAAAGTCCATCCAAACTGCATGTCTTAGTCTACAGTTTTGAACTAGAAAAAAAGCTATTACAGTAAACTAAGATGGCTAGTGTCCATTTTATGCATACAGTGTTTTTTTAAATAAGCAGGAGTAACTGTAAGCTTTAGAGTGGAGGGCAAGTTGTAAAAATGGAAGTGCATTTTGAACATCTTAGGTATTTTGAGTTCATCAGATATTCATCACTCCTGAGTCTGAAAGCAATCCTGTTTTGAAGACTTCCCACATCTTCAAGTTTTAGCTCACAATGGGATTTTAAAATCAAGTTGAGGCTGAAAACTGTGTGCACAGCTGTGCAGTAATCCAGTGATTTGTTGAATGAAATGAAAAATCCTGGTTTGTGTATCATATACTGATTATCTTGTAGTAAAATTTTACCTTGAAGCAAAAATAGAGGCATTACCTCTCCTACAAGTACTCTTGCAGTGCAGTGGCAATACGTGCAGTAGGCATGCAACCTCATGTATTAAAACGTCCCAATTATTTGTTTAATCCTAAATATCAATAGGAGATCACACTAAATACTACAAATGCTCTTCCTACGGAATATTTGTTTTTATGAAATTGAAAATTATTATAGATTTGGTTCCTGTTCAAACTGGAGGTCTTTATTTCACACTTTGCTGTTGCTCTGCTTTTTAGCCACACTTCGAGTGCCAGGTGCAGAAAGTGATGATGAATCAAAAACTCCCTCTGCATCTCCTCGCCATGGACGATCCAGACCTTCATCCATTGCTCAGGAGTCCTCCTCTGAATCTGAAGATGGGGATTCCAGAGGAGAGGTATGATATCTTTATGGACAAGTTTGACCCAAGGAGAAAAGTTTACTTAGAATGACCAATCTCCTATGGTTTAAGGATCTCCATCCCCTTTAGGGATGTACTTCACTTTAGTAGGTATATTTAGTAGTTAAATATTGGGTCTGTGATACAGAGCACAGAGAATCAAATTCTGATGCTCACTGTGTGATCTTGAACAAATTGTTCAAGTCAACATGGTCAAAACATATCCATTATTTGGCACCTTTTGCTTTCATGGCTGAGCTTCAGAAAGTCAGAGCTTGATTTTCTGTGGCCTTGGATAGAGTTGGTCAGAAGAATTTTGTTGAGAAGTTCTTCATGAGAAAAATGAGAATTCTGTGAAAATTAGAAATTAGAAATTTTTGGGGTGTTCATTTCAAAGGGCTGGAGAATAAAACACAGATAAGCACTTATGTTCTGCTGGTGTTACTGAAGTCTTTTTTCGAGCCCAAAATAACTGTGGTTTCATGCCTGCAGATCTTTGACATCTACATGGTCACAGCTGACTACTTGCCCGCTGCGCCTGACAGGGAGACCATCACTTTGAAGGAAGGCCAATATGTGGAAGTCCTTGATTCAGCTCATCCTCTGAAATGGCTGGTCAGGACTAAACCCACAAAATCTAGCCCCTCTCGGCAGGGTTGGGTATCTCCAGCTTATCTGGACAAGAAATTAAAGGTGACTAATCATGCTGTGTTTATTTTTCATGTAGAATTACTTGCTTCTGTTGCAAGGAGTGATGTGTGAGGAGGTTGTTGAAGGGGTCTGTAACATGGTTGGACTTTTTCATGTTTTGATTAGACAATATTTCTCTATGTGTGCACGGTGCCTGGGTTTGAAAGACCCAATCATCCTCCAGCAAAAAAGAAATTTCACACTGGATTAGGAACTGTTGAAAGGGACTGTGAACACAGAGGGATATTCCTCAGTGTGCATTGAAAAAAGTGCTGTTAACTTAAAAGAAAAATGTTTCTTTTTTCTTGTATTTCAGTTGTCACCAGAGTGGGGAACAACAGAAGCTCCTGAGTTCCCTGGAGAGTTTGTTTCTGAAGACGAATATAAAAGGAAGCTAAGGTGAGTTCGTGTCATTTGGTATTTGCACCTTTGAGTTTTCCTGCCTTTTGAACTAATGTGAATGTTGGCATCTAGATCCCTCCTGTCAGAGTCACTGTTTTTGTTCTGCTGAGTCCTGCCACCTCCCCTTTCCCAGAACCAAACAAACCCTTGATTCTCTCAGACTTGTAATTTGTGATCGTTGATTGGGTTTTGCCATTGATTTCAGCCTAGGAAAATTCCAGGCAATCTAAATCATATTGGATGACTTGAAAGGAGGGGGTTTACATGATGTAATTCTGGAAGCTCTCTGATATCACAAAATCCTAAGTTACAGTACCTCTGTACTTTGGGGTGCCCTATATCTAAGGATGATGTCTAAAGAGGGAGTGAAAGCGCTCAACCTTGTGTTACTCCCTTGCAGTGCAGCACACCGCTGAGTGCGCTCTCATGGAGATATTTGCTTTCTTGATTGCGTGAAGTGGCATTGAAATTGCTACCGTCTACTTTACATAGATCCTTTTGTTGCTCACGGTCTGTTTTGTCTGCCCTAAGAGTAGATGTCTGGAAGGTAGGGGTAGGTGTCACTCCATGAGCAGTGTCTAAGTTCCTCTTATGGTCAGAGGGGATCTAGTCACGCTCCAGGGAGTCTGTTCCTCTGATCATGTATCTCTACTTTAGAGCCTAAAAGTCTCTCAGCATGTCAAGGATAATTGTGATGATTTTTCTGTGATTTCTTTTTGCCTATTTGTCTTCCCTTCAGTGTTCTTATTCAAGAGCTGTTAATCTCAGAGGAGGATTACATTCAAGATCTACAGTTTGTCCAGACTCATCACCTTAAGTACACTGAGACCTGTCCCAATGTTCCAGGAGCTGTCGCCAGCCAGAAATCCACCATCTTCAGAAATATTGATGACATTGCTCGCTTCCATTCCAGGTGGGCATTCCCACGTGCCTTCATTTGGGACTAAAGGGTGGCTCACATACCTGGTGTCAGAGCCACAGTAACTATTGCGCTGAGGGAGGTTTAATTGGACATTAGGAAAAATTTCTTTACTGAAAGAGTGGTCAGGCCTTGGAACAGGCTGCCCAGGGAAGTGGTGGAGTCACCATCCCTGGAGGTATTTAAAAGACGTGTAGATGAGGCGCTTAGGGACAGGGTTTAGTGGGCATGGTGGTGTTGGGTTGACGGTTGGACTGGATGATCTTAGAGGTCTTTTCCAACCTTAATGATTCTATGATTCTATTATTACTGTGAAGGATGTGGAGCACTGGCAGTGCTGAGGTGCCAGGGAATTGATGGTCCTTTTGGGATGATAGATGATGGCATAGCTTAAGTGAGAGCACAGGGCTGGGACTCCCATTAATACCCTTCAGAGCTTCAAGGCTTCATATGTCCATCTTATTTCTTACCCTTTTAAGTGAATTTAATTGAGAAACAGTGAATGATTACAAAAAGACAGCATGGTCTTACAGGCATTTCAGTGGTCTTACAGGCACTTCAGTGGTGTCTTCATAGAGGCACACATTCATCTGAAACTGATGCCAGCGTCCATGCATTCAAAACACATCCAGCTGTAGCAGGCTGCCCAGGTACAACCCCGTGGCACAATGCCTCTGCCTACTCCAGGAAAGGATTTACTGCAGATCTGCTCTTCACAAAGTGAATTCCCAAGGTCCAGGCTGAAATACTTTTACTTGCCAGGGAGAGGAGGTGTTGTACAATGTCTTACGTGCCTGAGGCTTTCCATTGCTAAGGGGCTTCCTTTTGTACCTTGATACCCTTGCTCTCACGGGAAGTGATCGTTCTCATGGGAAGTCCCTGCCAACAGCATGAGAATCACCCTTTCTTCCCCATTTTCCTACCCTGTGGTCCTAACTTTTGGGTTACTTAAGGGGGGGGACAATAATCTGCATGCACAAAGCTCAACAACCAGTGAGCGTGCAGCATCTTCCCCGATCAATGTGTGCTCCAATCAGTGCTAGCAGCATCATAAGCAGGAACAACCAATAAGGAGTTTGAGCAGGTGGCGATGATAAGTATATAGTTACACTGGGAAAAGCATTATGGGGGGCAGCCATTCTGCAGTGGGGAGGACGCTTATGTGGGACATCTGGCACTTCTCCTGGCTGGGCCACAAGAATAGATTTCCCTTCTCTTTCCTCCCTCTCTCTCTCTCTTCTCCCTCCTTCTCCTTTTGTTTTTCCCCAAAAGTAACTTCAACTGCGAGAGGTGATGCATGTCATCAGCTACCGACACTGCTGAAAATCTTTGTGCATGTGAACCTGTCTCAACAACCTTTGTGAAACAGAGTGGGGATCTCTGTCTTCACTCGTGTGGATGGCTCATTGATCCTTAAACTGAGGCATAAGCGTCTGGGAGGGGTTAACTTCCCAACTTGAGCTAAGCCCTTGAAAGTTATCCCTACCTTCCTTGCAGGGCATTTCATACATTCAAGCTAAGAGGGACAGCATCATGTTGGATGAAGAGGCATTGAGAAGTTTAATGTTAATGTGGCAACATCCCGCATTTCCCCCAGTCATTTCCTTTAATCTGTGTTAACCTGAAATTGCCTGATTTAAAAGTTTGGCTGCTGGGGCTGTGTCCTAGCCTCATTCCATCACCTTCTCCTTAGATGTCCTTTTTTCTTTGTCTCTACAGTGTCTTCCTCCGAGGCTTGCAGAGATGTGACACTGATGATGATGTGGCCATGTGCTTTATCAAGCATGAAACAGAGTTTAATAAGTACATCCAGTACCTGGTGGGGAGGGTACAGGCTGAGTCGATTGTTGTCAGCAAAGCTGTCCAGGATTTCTACAAGGTAAAACAGTAACCAAAGTACCTGCTGAACATGCATCCTATAACCCACTGCATCAAGAAATGTGGTTATTAATGACAAATGTGATCCTGAAAAGGATTATTAAATATTTTTGTGGGAAATCATTGCTAAATATAATAATTTTATATTCACTCTCTAGCTCTTCCTGGTTGGTACAATCAATATTGGAACATATTTACATATGCTTATGCATTTGTGAATATTATAAAGATTATACAGATATGAATGTGGCTGTGATTATGTAATTGTAATTAAGGGATGTTTTAAGGGCCACCACATTATAAGACAAAGCGAACTCACATAAAATATTAGTATAGATAGGGAAATCCTGTTTCTCCTCTCCAGCTGCTCAGGATTGAAGTTCACTAGTGGAAAAACAAACACAACACTCCAGATCCATGAGCACATGCATGTTCATGGATCCTTTGAGTAGCAGCATGGCTCCTCTGCCCATCCAGTACCCCCGCCCAGATCCTGAGCACTTTTATCCTCTCCATGAGCCTCCTGCTCACCAGCTAGTCCAGCTTGATGCTCGCTAGAAAACAAATGCAGGTGTTCACACTCACCCCACATTCAGAGATCCCTCAAATTATCAGCACAAGCTCTCCGCCTCCCTAATATCCATGCCTGGATGCTGGGTCTCCTACTTGCAGCCAGTCTGGGTTGAAGTTTGCTGGTGAATTGCACACAGTTGCACCCAGGTGCACCAGGTCAGTGGAAAGGATAAACGTCCAGCTCAGTGGCTGATGTCCCAGCACATGGACCCCATGACCTGTGCTTCCCGCTCCAGGTGTCGGTGCCGAGACCCTCACTCGCTCCAGTCGCTAGCACTGCAATTACACGGACCACTCTCGACCGAGGTCTGGTACCAGTTGCTGGCACTGGGTTCACTAACTCCTGCCCTTCCACCCCCCGACTGATTTTTCCTGTCACACCATCTGGTTCTGCGAGCTTTGGATCACATTTCCCCAGCGTCAGTCCTGCACTGGAAAAGCAGACAAATTCAGCATTTCAGACATCTTGCAGTCTAAAATGATAACTAGCTGATAAAGGATGGGGGAGGGCTACAGATGTCCAAAATATGGGGTAGTAAGGTCTGGTAGAGCTAGCCAGTTTTGGCTGACTTAGGTTAATGAACCAGCATCATCTGAGCATTTTCCAGGGAGTAATCTTTTCAATTGTTCTTTATAACAACCTTTCCTCATTCTTCTATGTATTTTTTCAGAGATACACAGATGAAATTTTAACTAATGACGATCCTTCACAGCCACTTATCCCACCACTGCAGCACTACCTGGAAAAACCCATAAACAGGATCCAGCAGTACCAGACTATAATCAAGGTGAAAAGCTTTTGTTATATGCTTATACCTGATAGGTTTATATTCTGCTTTGTGCAGCTTGTGTAGAAAAATATTTTATTTTTATTTCTTATTTCTTAGCTTTCTTCTGATGCAACTATAATTGAAAACTGCTTAAGTAAGAAAGCCAGTAATCATCACCAGTGATGGTGCTCTCTAAATAGTCTTTAAAATGTAAATCCACGTAGAGGTTCAGTCTCCAACCCCATAAAGTTCAGCAAGCTTTATCTGAATGATCTTTAAATACATGCATATACATATATAAAAAATATATGCTTATATGCATATATATATGAATGCATGTTTGTATATATCCATGACAAGTATGAATTTCCTTCACACTCAGCAACAGGTATGTTATAAAAATAAGCAATTTCCAATGTGTAAGAAATTAACTTACCAGTTTCTCTCCTTGTGTTTTATACTGACATTATAGTAAGATGAAATTTTTGTTTTCTGAAAAGCTTTGCCTCATTCTGCCATCCTGAAATATCTCATCTTTCAAGTTTTTATCTGCCCTAGTATCTCAGGTTTTGCCCAGACCACAAATGAAAGTCTCAAAGTAGCATTTTTTTAATGGTATTTTTCATGGGAAATAGCACTAGGATAGTCAGAAAGACGACTGCCAAAATATTTCTGTATTCTAGCACTACAGAAGTGAGCAGCTTGAATAGTTTGAAGAGGGTTCAAATTAACCTTCTAATTTTGAACACCTGCCTCCACACAAACACCAACATTTCAAAGGGTCTCTTGGAAGAGAGAGTGAGCATGCATACATTACTAAAAGAGAGGAACAGGAGCAAATGTGGAAGAAAAGAATAACTGCCATTTCATTTTTTTCCCATCCTCTCTTGTTTTTAATCTAATAGCAACTCTTAGTTTAGCCCTGTGTCGTGGTTTAACGCAGCAGGCAGCCAAACACCACACAGCCACTTGCTCACTCTCCCCCCTCCCCCAGTGGGATGGGGGTGAGAATCGGAAGGGTAAGAGTGGAAAAAAAACCTCGTGGGTTGAGACAAAGACAGTTTAATAGAACAGAAAAGGAAGGGAAAATAATAACAATGATGATGATGATGATGAGAGAATATACAAAATGAGTGATGCACAATGCAATTGCTCACCACCTGCTGAGCAATGCCCAAAACCAGCGATCGCTACTTCCTGGAACATGCCTCCCATTCATATACTGAGCATGATGTCACATGGTATGGAATACCTCATTGGCCAGTTGGGTCAGCTGTCCTGGCTATGCTCCCTCCCAGCGTCTTGTGCACCTGGCACAGCATGGGAAGCTGAAAAGTCCTTGACTAGCAGGGTACTTAGCAACAACTGAAAACATCAGTGTGTTATCAACATTCTTCTCATACTAAATCCAAAACACAGCACAAGGAAGAAATTTAACTCTATCCCAGCCGAAAGCAGGACACCCTGCCACATGAATTGCTTGCCTCATGGTATCATCATATATATGAATACATGTATGTATATATCATCAGGGTATGTGTATATCATCAGGGTAAGCACAAGAGAAATGCAATGGATACATTTAGGATCGCTTTGGATTTTTTTGGTTTTCAATCACTGAAGCATATCTGGTATTTGCTTCAACTTTGTCTTTGTTTAATATCAATTGATGTAAGGAAAAAGCCAGGCTGGCTCGTCAGTGAGGCTGCAGAATGGGTAGGAGAGAGGAGACTTCAGTAGCTAAGCAGCACACAGTGAAAGAATGGGATAAAAGTTGCTCAAATAAAAGACCTGGAACAGATATTGAGAAACTCTTTGGCTATCAAGGAAATTTTTTTTTTTTTTTTTCTGACTGCCCAGTAACATTTTCTTCCTTCATCTACAGGAATTAATCCGAAACAAAGCAAGAAATAGCCAAAACTGCACTTTGCTGGAGCAGGCTTATGCCATTGTGTCTGCACTCACCCGAAGAGCAGAAAACAACCTCCATGTCTCGCTCATTGAGAATTATCCGGGGACCTTGGAAAGCCTTGGTGAACCCATCCGACAGGTAACTGGAATTTCTCAGTCAGTGTTAGTGCTATGCCTGCCTTCACTAGTTTCTAAGTAGCCTTAGGTCCTACAAGAAGCTCCTTTAGAAATCGTATCTGAAAAAGAGTATTTGCTTATTGCCTTTCTTACTGTTCAGAGGGGTTGGTCTCCTGGCTTGATTATGGTTTGAAGCACCAGAGCATAGATGTTTATGGAGCAATTCACACATAATGTAGTTATTTGCCTTTCCAACCCGCTCATCAAACAGGAACAGATTTGTTCTGGGCCCCCACAAGATTTTAAAGCTTTATCTTTTCCCCTCCTCCTCTCTTATTGGCAAGCTGTGTGGGCCAATGCCTGAAATTACTTCTGCTGATTCCTCAAGTGCTAGAAGCTCACTGGGCCTTTTCAGTCTACATGCTTTCATTTGACACAGTTCTTTCGAAGAGCCTAGTTTGCTGGGATGTCGGTACAAGGTAGCATAGTATATGTTGCATATGCTCCATGTGAAAACGTTAGATCAATTTATGGATGTTCTCCCATGGCTGTTCATATATCTTCAAAAGACCGGTGTGCTTCTCCAGGTGTTCTTCATGAAACAGATGTGTGTTTTAGGAACACAGAGGAAAGGTGACCCAGCTATTGGGACACTAGTCTAGGACTTTCAACACCCTTACTCAAATTCCTGTTTCTTTGTAGACTGTGTCATGCTGGGCAAGTCATTTACTCTGCCTGTTTGTATCCTATGTCTTCCATGGGAATCACAGTGTAAGGCTAAATTACAATGATACTCTGGTGGGCATTCATCTATCTACATTTAGGCATCTGAAAAAGAGTCCGATCACACCCCAAGAGTGCTTACTTCTCCTTAACGATGCCAAGGGGGAACCCATATCACTAACTGAGCTGTGTATGTCTGAAGGTATGTGAAATGAATGTCCTGCTCTGGTGAAGGAGACCAAGTGAGCATATAAAGTGTCCGCATAACACACAAAATACAATTTTCCATTAGCGTTTCCATTTCCAAGAGTGTGCCTACCTGACAAGAGCTCTGTATTTTTCTGGCAACAGATAATACCATTTAAAGGACAATGTAATGACAACCACTGTGTGCACCCCTGTTGGTGCTGTCGGTCTGATGCATCACCTTTAGCATTAGAACCAATCTGCTGTGCTGTAATAAAACAGACACATAAGATAACGATGTAACAGTAAACATTTGTTATCTGTTCACAGTTTTTCACTGAAAAAAGATGGTGAGACATCATTGTGGTAATTATTCCAGATTTATCACTATGTGCTCTTCCTTCTTTTTCCTACCAGGGCCAATTCGTTGTGTGGGAAGGGGCTCCAGGAGCTAGAATGGCATGGAAAGGACACAAAAGACACGTCTTCCTCTTCAAAAATTATATTGTGATCTGCAAACCAAAGCGAGACACAAAGACAGACACCTACAGTTACATCTTCAGGAACATCATGAAGGTCTGATCATTATATCCTCACCTAGAGCATTTCTCTGTCATTTAGAACTTCACATTTATATCCAGCTTGGACATTTCACTAATCCTTTTGAGCTATTCCTTTGTTTCTAAAAGTCTCTGAAGCACAAGTAGAATCTATGTCTATCCCAAAATCTCTCTGTTAAACCTCTCAGAAACATGTCAGAAACCATCAAAAGCATGGGTGGATTTTTACCAGGCAGCAATGAGATTACACGTACAAGTGTTTATTCATCTCTGGTACCTCATTGAGTTAACTGCACAAGTATGTGATATTGATATGAATTTTGCTGTCTATAGTATTTGCTAGCATTTGTAGATCTTTCGTTTTGGCAGTCTGTAATGTTGGTAGTAAATTTCAGAAAATGTTGTTTTAGTCATATGCTACATTCCCAGTGGTTCTCTCTGCTAGTTACGTCCTTTCCTGACACCAATTCCTGTCTAGAAGTGAAAAATTCAGAGGATTTGACCAGCTCATCTTCAGACATTCAGGTCTTAAGTTAAAACTGCAAGAAATTGCAGAAAGAGTTTTCCCAAGGCAGTAGATGCTCAACTCCAGTAAAAACCAACCAACCAACCAAAAAACCCATGGAGTTCTTGACCAAGCCCAGTTGGGGCCTTCTGAAAGTCCTTATCTCTGTCCTCAATAATATTCATAGGCAGATTTTATTTTCTAAGAAAAAAAGGGATGCTTTGTCCGGAGAGTGCCTGCACTGTAATTTCTTTTCATGTTGTCCCTAATGGTGCTCTTCCTGGGTCCAACAACGCTGCACTGTAGGGGCAGTGTGTCCCACCCTTGGGATACCCTTTAACGCTGGATGTTATTTGCCTGAAACGTGATAGTTACTCCCAGGAAGATGTCTGTTTGGTAACCAGAAAGTCAAGTATACTGGGGAAAGGATTGCAAAGTGACCCTGACTGCTGTTCAGCCAAAGCCACGCTGAGTTGCTCATGCAATCTGAAAAATCTTTAAAAGCGGTGTAAATTATCTCTTTTGCCGTTGGAGCATCTAATGTAGCTTTAATGGGAATGGCACAACTCATGTCCACTGAAGAGGGTAGAGCGTGACAGCAGGAGACTTGTTTCTATTTCAAACCTTGATTGAAGAGGGATCTGGTTCACAAAAGCTAGGTCCAGATCTGAACTGTCCTAAACAATTTTCAGTTTAGGATTTCAGTTGTGGGAAAGGTTCTGGCTCAAATTCAGCCCTAAGAACACAGGATGGGTGTTGACTTTCTTGTCCTTCTGTCATGCAGCTGAACAACATAGATGTGAACGACCTTGTGGAAGGGGATGACCGGGCGTTTGAGATCTGGCACGAACGGGAAGACTTGGTCCGCAAGTACCTCCTTCAGGCACGTACAGTGAATATCAAGAACTCCTGGGTGAAGGAGATCTGTGGCATACAGCAGCGGATCAGCGAGCCTGTCTGGGGTGAGTATGGCCCAAGATAGCCCAGACCTCCCAGTTTTCTCTTGGATGGTGTCCCTGATTCAAGGAAGGCGATTAGCAAAAGAGGGAGAGAAACCATCTAGGGTCATCTGCCACCTCTTAAACTGACCTAGGGTTGGAGGTTTTCCTTTAATCACATGACAGACTGCTGAAAATAACAACTCATGTGACTTGACAGCACGCAGTAAACTTTAATTGAAATGATTATAGCAGTGTTAGGTCCTCCACCTGAGCTGGAGAAGGCACCTTTATCAGGACGGGACAGTGGTGTCTGACTCCATTTACCATCAAGAGAGCCAAGACTGTTTATCACCGAAATGATTAAATTTACACAACAGAGGTCCCGTAGGACCTGAATAGATTTTGAGGGAATACCAGATAAGTAACTTTCTAATTACTCTTCAGTGTCCGTAACCCAAGTGTGGAAAACACAGGCTGATGAGCTGAGAGGAGCTGGCTACCCCTGGCTGTTTCGAGGGATGTGGGTTGCCTTTGATGGAGGATGAGAGTCAGAGGCTGAAGTGGTTACTCAGCTCCCTATCTTCATATTCATACGCTTTTGTCAATAAGCAGAGGATGTTGTTTTCCAGCAAAATAGCCCAGAAAATGTGCGTCACTGGAGAAACGAAACATATTATTGAAACTTCTAAAATGCAAATTGCAGAGTTGGCACTAGAGATGCATTTGATCTGGCAGGGATTGCAGAAGGGTAGATGACCACAGAATTTGGTGACAAAGGCCCTGGCCCACTGCATGAGGAGCATCAGACTCCAGTGGGAAAAGTAGTCTCGGGACCTGACCCAGAGTCCTACTCATACCAGTATAAAGTCCCTTGTGACTTTGCTGGGTACCAAATCCTCCACTCGACTTCTGCTTTACATTGATGTATCTGGGCACATGGGGTTTGGATTTTTATCTTGTCATCCAGGCTGCTTTGTCCTCACTGTCATTTGAGATTCCACCAATTTTCTATCCCCAAAATTTATCAGGAGGGATATTAGACCTTTATTGTCCAGGTATAAGTTAGAAATGCTGTCCTTTACAGCGTAAGGAAATTTGGCATCTTAAAATGCCAGAACAGAGTTGGTTTTAGTGTATATACACTGAAAACAAGTCTGGGCATTTTATTTTTGTGCTTTTAGTGAGGTGTTCTAATGAGGAAGACTATCAGAATAATTTTGCATAGTTTCACATGGTAGTAATAAGTTAAAATAAAAGTCCCTTAAGAAAGCACAGATTTTATTGTATGGAGACCAACAGAATACTAGTTTGGATATCAAGAGTGCATTTTAATTGGGGAATTATCTTAACTGTAACAGCTGTGTGGTGTCTGAATAATGGATGTGCTTATTAAAATCATGGCCTAAAATGCTTCCAGATCAGCAACAAATCCCATTTTTTTTTATGGCCCATCTTTATAGCCAACAACAGACATTTGACAGACTGAATTTAGTCTCAGATAAGCAAAGACAGCATGTCACCTGGGAAGTCATTAGCTGCTAAAATTTCCTGTTCAGCTTTCCATTCGGAACCTCACAGATTGGCAAAAATTATACCTGTTCTTATCTTACTTTGCAGCAGTCATCCTATGGACAGAGCCCCCCTTCCCCAGACTAAAATGCTTATTCTGATGTTTCAGTCCCTCCAGACTTCGAGGAAGAACTGGCAGATTGTACAGCTGAGCTGGGAGAGACAGTCAAGCTGGCTTGCAAAGTTACGGGAGCTCCCAAGCCGTCTGTCAGCTGGTACAAAGGTATGAGCAGCAAGTCATGCAATGCATCCTCCAAAGTTGTTCTCCGTCTATATTGCTTTGTGCTAACTGGTTAGTGGGTAATCGAAAAGCTGACCACCTAGAGACACCCAAGTCTAGTCTTAAAGTTAGCTACTAAACAACCCAAGTAACGTAGATCTTCCTGTGAGCTAATATACCCTGCTTTTTCAGGTTTGCCTATTAGACCGTATGAATCCACATCTTGTGGCAGTTAGACACGTCTAGTAAATGAACAACTTGTTTGAACTAGCTCAGATGTTTCCATGTCATAGCACAGGCAGCTGTGCAGACATACTCTTTTCCCCAGCATTACTGTATTGCAGAGGAAACAGCTTTGCTATAAGTTCACGCCTTGTAAAGATCTGTCCTGCGTGTTTACAGTCACTTTGGAGGTGTTCCTTTGGCTAGCAAATCAGAGCTACAGCTGCACAGCATATCCTCTGGAAAAATTTCACTTTTAAATGAGTATTGATGATGTATGAGGTCCCTCAACAGTGCTTTGCCCAGAGGATGTTTTGTAGAGAGCTGGAGGAAGATGAAGAGCTCATTCCTCAGCTACTAACATCAGCTGCAATAAAGCAAATACAGCTCTCCGTCCTTTCAAGCCAAAAAGCTGGATGAACTTCTCAAGGAGAAAACATAATTCATACTAAACTCTTTACGAAGACTTTTTTCCCCTTTATCTTTAAGATGGAAAGCCTGTGGAGGTGGATCCCCATCACATTATAATAGAAGATCCCGACGGTTCCTGCACATTGATCTTGGACAACCTAACAGGTGTTGACTCAGGACAGTACATGTGCTTTGCTTCCAGTCCTGCTGGAAATGCCAGTACCTTAGGAAAGATACTTGTTCAAGGTAAAGTCCTGCACAGATGCATGGTTTTAAATGCAAACATTGTTTAAATGCAGACTGCACGTAATACTTTAAACATGAATATTAAGACATTCCAGAAGTTCTCTATAACATCTACTGGATAATACTTTAAAAAAAATTATTTGACGTACAGGTGTAGTCAATTGTTCTTAGGTCAAAAAATTTGGTCTTTAGTGTCTTTTTTGCAGATATCATGAGAACTACCTGGTCACGGACACATCCTTCATATCTGGTCGTATTTCCAGCTACTAGCTACATTTATCCTTGTTTTGCAGTGCCACCACGGTTTGTGAACAAGGTTAGAAATGCTTATTTTGTGGAGGGTGAAGATGCTCAGTTTACTTGTACTATCGAAGGAGCACCTAGGCCTCAAATCAGGTCAGTTGTTTGAGTCTCACGCTGGAACAAATCCTGTTTTCCCATTTGGCATGGTCAGAAAAGTCTCCTGCCCTTTCTTTCAAGGTTATGATGCTTTCTTCTCTGTGTCTTCCACCTTAACCCCATCCCAATGCTGGCTTTTCCCAATCCCAACGTTCCTGAGATTCTCAGCAATTTTTTCTAGCTAGCATCTGAAAAGAAATACCTACAGATAACACCTGCCATAGGAGTGTATCAGATCTAATGCCCTGACAACATTTTATCATTCCTTTATCCTCCCTGCCTTACACTTGAATTTATTTTATCAGCAACCAGTCTGGAGTACTCAGACAAAAAGCCCAGCATAGCTTTGCATGACTAGAAGCCCTTTTGCCTGCATGAGATTTTTTGAGAAGAATCTTATAAACCTGTGCAGTTTAGGATCCATGTGTGATCTACCCACCTGTAGACCCACCTTCCAGGATCCAAACTTTTGTCTAATGGTTAACTCTTGAGGTATCTGCCCACTGGTCTGATAGATGCATCAGTGAGCTGGGGACTTCTTGACACTGCATATTTTTTCCTGGCTTATACTCGGTGTTTTCCACATGCAGATGGTACAAAGATGGTCTACTGTTGAAAGACACAAGTAAATACCAGACTTTCAGTGAACCACGGAGTGGCATAATAGTCCTGGTGGTCAAGAACCCTTCCAATGAAGATATGGGACACTATGAATGTGAGGTAAGTTCGGAGAGATTTAAAGACCTGCTGTCTGACATGACATAGGTAGGAGAATTCATTTTACTGGGAGAGATCCATTGCATGAGAACAGTGGCTGAATAATTACTGCCGCCTGCCGTATCAAAAAAGTTTATACAAAGTCAGGTTCTCCTGAACTAGATCTGGATTATGAACATCCAAAAGCTTCAGAATATTCTGACCTGAGAGTTTGATGGTTCAAATAATAGTTGAGTGAGCTTGTTCTGTAGCTTAAATTCAGATCCAGATCTCCAGAGGCACCTCTTACAAAGTTTAAGACTGTTCTGATGTGACTTTTTGTTTCTGGACTGTCTTTAAATTAGAACAGATTCATGCTGCCACAAAGAAACCATCCAAAGCCAAAAGAAAAAAATTAAATCTAAATGCAAGAGTAAACCACTGAAATTCCTGTTTATTTAGCAAGCATACATGGAAGTATCTAATAAATTAAAATGAATATAAAATATTTTCTAAAAATTAGTCATAGTCTATGCATTCATTGTAATAAAATAGTAATAAGCTTTCAGGGCTCAGCAATAAAAAGAGTTGACCTTAATTTAGGAAAGCAGCATGGGTCAGCTGACCCATGGTAAAAGGCTTAGCTCACAGCAACTTCACAGTTATTCCACAGAAATTTTTAGGAAGTTTGATATAATTTAAAGACTTCTACTAGAATTTTAGCAAAATCACATTACCTTGCATTTGCCATTAGCTAAGATCTCCAGGTCCGGTATTCCCTCGGCTGAGTAAGACTCAGTTGATTAATGGATGATAAAGAAAAAAACCTCGTTAACTACCACTTAAATGCCATAC
>NW_009222377.1:17669-22319 GCF_000690835.1 Fulmarus glacialis | reverse complement strand
ATCTGTGCCTGATGGTAGAGACAGAGCTACCTCAGGAACAAGTCACAGGCTGCAGAGCAAACCGCAAATAACTAAGTTAGCTGATGTGCGAGTCATTTGTGGTAAAGCATTATCATGAACTCCACTGAGCAGCGATGTGTTCGAACAAACTCTAGCTTAGGTTTGGGGTCACATCTTCACCCATTTCTGTTGTCATGTAATTGCAATGAATTTGTAATGTAGTATAGGAAGGTTTTATTATACAAAAACATCCTGTGTTTCATTTGGTACTGCATGATTCTCTTTAGCTGATGAACAGATTAGGGTCTGCAAAAAGCGGAGCAGAACTTTACCATCACAGTGCTGCAGCCCTGACCCAGGAGAGGAGAGGAGACCAAGCCATTACTATAGAAGGTATGATCCTTGACCAGCTCTGTAAGTATATCAGTGAATTACTCTAAAACCATCTCGTTGAGGATCGAATATATTTGCCATCTTATCCATGTTGATTGTTGGTGTACATGTATCTGTATGTCTACCAAGATGTGCATGGGTATACTGCAGCTCAGCTCTATACCCATCACCATCTGTTGATTTCCAGACCTGGCAAATCAACTTCATCATATAATGTTCATAAATGCATTATATGAAAAAGGAGGAGCAAATGAAGGGTATGTCACACCACCACTAGTCCAAGAAAAATGTTTCTATTCCTGTTGGAATACTTGAAAATGTGTGTCAGCCTGGCAGATCATGAGCTACGTATTGCTGGAAAAAAACCTAGGGGCCAGTAAGTAAAGCTGCAGGCATATTGTGATCGTTTCTGAAATGCCACTGAAGACCACCTGGAATGACTGAGAAAGCAGAACTGACAGCAGTATGTCCTGAGCAATATTAGTTCATCCATTATCTAGGACTGTTCAGGTATTACACACCACACAGTCATAGAGTCTACTCCTTTTTGTCTTCATGATTCACTTGAATTGGTAGGGACTGAGTTTACACCCATCCGAAAACACATCTCTTTCTTAACACCTTTAGGATGTGACTGCCTAAAGTTACCTTCTTATTGAAGCTATTTCCACAAGCAGTGTGTTAGACATGCTTGCTATAAACCCATCACAGCTGAGTTCAAATCAGCGGCTACATCTGCATAATGAACATTTCCTGGTGTAGGAAATTGGTTCTTCATATGTCTTAGAAGTGTCCTTGGCTGGCTGAGCATGGGCCAGCCGGCGCTGCCTCTCTCAAAGAGTTCCCAGCCGCGGTTCAGGAGATAATATAGCCAAGGGACCATCTATAATAGGTAATAGATGGCTTACTGCTTTGGAGGGTATAAGAGGGGACTAGGATAGGCACAGGCCATGGCAGTGAACCTTGGGGTAAGAGAGCTGTCCCAGATGTGGTTAGTGGAGACGTGGCTAACAAAAGGCAGAGGTTTGCTAATAGCTGTAGGACCTTCTTTCCTCATCTTCGGTGTTCTCACATTGTCTTGTGATAATAACAGGGATTCAAGTGTGCTTTTGACAGGGGATAATTGTTACCATCAACATTCAGGTGAGAGCCATCAGATACAAAGGCATTCTGACTCAAGAAGCTGCTGAGCAGCAAATGACTGGAGTCTAGAGAAATATTCAGGGAAAATGGTACTCCATTTGGGTTTTTTTCATCATTTTCCATAGCCTTCTGCTGTTGGCCCTGTCTGAGACAGGGTCCTAGTCTGGATGGACCTTTGGGCCAGTCCTCTGTAGACACTAATGTCTACATTACATTAATGTCTTATTACATTATTACTAATGTCTTATTATTAATGTCTTATTACATTAAGAGGATTGGGACACAACAGGCTGTTAAGATTAGTATCCTGATCTAGGTACTCCCTTGTCTTGGTTTTATGCTTGCTTTCCTTGTAGTCCTTTCCCAGAGTAGCATCAAATCATTCAAAAGCATTATAGGGAGAATGGTGTTAGTAGTATAGCAACACTATAATTGTCTCAGCAGGATAAACCTTGCAGTACTTGAATACTTTGTCCTTGCTATGCCCTAAAGAGAGAAAAACAAGTTGTATGCAGGATGTAGAAGAACAAAACAAACCACTGTTAGGGTGGCATATCTTGATGAAGTTCCCTTGTACCAAGGCAGAAGATGTTATAAAAACAAACAAGGGCTGTAAACCAAGGGTAAGAGCCTTGTTCAACTCTTGGGGTTGCAAATGTATATGTTCAGCCCCAAATTACTCATCTGCAGTTATTCCCACAGTCATAAATAAAAAATTTCATGAGCTTGGTTGAAGAAATATAGTCGGAGTTTGCTTGGAAGCTTCAGAAATGTTACGAAATAGTTTTTGATCTGTCATGTGCAATTCCTTGAACTTGGTAATAGGGAAGGGAATAGATCCAGGGTGAAACAGAGAGCGCTGCTTCAGGCCAATGGAGCAAAAAGCAGGCTCATCCATGGAGCAAGAGGATTGTTCTGAGCAGAATCGCATCAGGGATGCATTTGGCATAACGCACTTGACCGAGGAGGGAATTCGTTCCTTTCTTGAGAATCAATAACCAGCCTCGATCTACCTATGGAAAAATCAGGTTCATCTGGCAAAGCACTGGAGGACGGATGGATCTCATGAAGGCTTTCTCTTTCTATCCTTACAATCCTTTCTATTTGTGAAAATGGGATTATTTGTAACTTCACCAAGAGGACAACATTACTGCTGTGTGGTACTATTACAACAGAAAATAGATACTGTGCCTGTTTCCTAGCTCACCTCCATGGTGGGTCTACGACTTATCGTTGGTTCTGTGAAATGGCTATTGACAGAGTCTGCTGAGGCACCCAAGGGGCTTTAGTTGTAATTATTTTAGGTTTTATCCTCCTGCCTTTCTGTACTGTTTGTTATACTGAACCAAACCTGCTGTCACAATTTGGGATACCATTAGTACAATGGTTTACGAGCCCTGACCTGCAGTCAGTGATGGTCCACAGTCCAACACCATGGGTCTCAAAACCAAACTTCTTGTCATTAGGTTTAAATTCACACTATGGGAATTTGCTGCTCCATTGGAAGGACCAAATCCAAAAAAGGATGGAAACCACTGGACTAAGGGGTCCCTTTGTGAGCACCCACAGCTTGGGCTGCAAGCCTGAAATGCTGAGTGCTGCCTTCAGCTACACCTGGTCGCTGCACTGAAGTCAATGGAGAGCTGCTTTAAAAATCCTTTTTCTGTGGATATTGGAAGAATTTTAGACACTTAAAAAAAAAAAGTGTAACCGAAAGAAGATCCTTTTCTTTGACTTCAAGTTGACTGTCTGCTTTGCACCTTGCTGCTTAACCTACACACGGCAGATCTGGGCTGATGTGCTCTGGCATCCCTTTTTAACGTGTCACTATTGCGATTCATTCATCCCAAGCTCACTAACTTGTTCATTTTTTAAGCAAAATAAAGCCAAGTGTTTTTGAAAGGTGTTGCATTCTCACCTGGGCAGACAGGTCCAGGACGTATAATAAGATAGTTGATTGTAGGGGAAGGAATCAGCTACACAAGTGGAGGCAAGCAAAACCATAAAGAAAAAAGCCCAGTGCAGTTAACAGCCAGGCAACAGGAATCTCTTCATAGTCTTGCCTTAGATCTCATGCAGAGCTTTGGGCAAGTTATTTGGTTGCCCTGTTTGGTAATACCCACCTTGCAGGGAAAAGCTAAAAATTGAGGCGCTCAGATCAAAGATTGCTTTAAAACACAGAGGAGCATTAGGTCACTTAGTGCTACCCTTTTACTGAAGAAATAGGGCATAGGAGTTTGTCCCCCTGACCTTTTTAAAGTTCCCTGCTTGGGGTGATGGTTAGGATATTTATCTTTTTATTTTTATTCTGTTGTCTTCATCGGTTAGTCTCGTTTTTGGGCTGACTGCGTGGTTTTCAGGGCAAATTCAAGAGAGCACTATCTGCCTTTACAACAATCTCAGTCACTGCAGGAGCGGAGCTCTCACTTTGAGAGAGTGCAGGACACTTGCATTTCATTCACACAATCTAGGAAACAGTGTTATGTCCATGAGTTGCTCATTTTAAGCTTAGCTTTAGTGGTTCACGTCAGATTTGCGCGTCCCCTGTTGCAGATTAACCTCCTAAGCGTGGCAGCAGAGGGGTGAAAGCAGAGCAGTGCTCCTGGGGGTTATGCCAGCAGCGTGTACTGTGCAGGAAAAATAGGTTTATGCTTCTGTGAGTGGAGAAAGCAGACTTAAAGTTTGTAATAAAGGCCGTAAACCACCTTTCATCCATTCAGAGCAACAAGAACTGACTTATCCTAAATGTTTCATCACTTGTAAGTCAATGATTTAACGTATTAACCAAAGAGGAGTCTAGTCCTGTAGAAGCACTGGCTGATCCTAATGCTTACAGCTTTTAACCTGCTTATCAGGGGCTCCTGCTTTGCAAAGATGTTTTCCTAAAATGCTGTTGAACAAGTTGAAATGATCAATCCGGTGCTAAAACAGATGCAGAATATTTTCCTCTCGGGGAAAAAAAAAACCAAAACAAACCAAATTCTCTCATCCTACTTTCATGTGGTTCTATCCTTCATATAGGATTGCTTAAATCCTCCCTCACACCTCGGATAGCACATATAAAATTGATCTGTCACGCACTAAACTGCAAGTCATCAGGACCCATGTACTATA
>NW_009222377.1:16483-17646 GCF_000690835.1 Fulmarus glacialis | reverse complement strand
CTGCTGAACTTTTGAATACCGAATCCCTTTGACATCTGCTACATACAGAAATATTGCAGTGGTGTCATTTGGGAGGACTGCAAGAACAGACATTAATAGAGTAAACATTAAACAGACTTCCTCTTACAGACATTGGGAGATTTCATTAAATATATATTTAATTATCATATAAATACAATTGTTGTTAAAATAACTGTGTAAAACATCCATGTTTAGGTATATAATCAAATTAATTAATCCCTATTTACATCAGAACTGATACTCTTGCTGCTTATGGATTAATGTCATTATATTATTTGATGAGATTTTCTAAGTTATATAAAAATTGCACAATATTGATTTAAGAGTTTAAAAATTCAGTGAAAATTTCTAACCTGGGTGCAGTAAATTGTTCAAGCACTCAGTTCATCTTCCATCATTGTATAATTATCATTCCACCATTTAAAAAAGGTTTTGAATTAGTTAAAAAGTATTCACTAAGGATAGGTAAATGGTTATATTGTCTTCAGAGATAAACATTTGAAAATAATTTTGCCCTTTACTTACCCAGTAAGCTATAAACTCTGATTTCCAAACAGATTTTGTTTAAACCCACCTAATTCTGCAGTTTTGACTCTGTTGGAAATTATTCCAGATTTTTACATGCATAAATGAGGCGAGGCTCTGCAAAGAAAACATAGAGCTCTAGGTCAGATATTAGCATCAACATCTGCACAAAATTCTTTTTCATTATAGTGGGATTTCTTGTTTTACCTAGCGGCAGAAGAGAGCCCTTGGAACTTAAGTGGAAGGAAAATTAGGTTAAACTATTCCATCTAATATTGTAAATGTATTTTTAATTTTCAGTCAGTGCAGTTTTGGGACACTATCGAAAACATCAACACTAATCATAAGTTATTAAACGAATAACATAGACACTACAAGTTCCCTGGGCAAGAACTTTCTGTGATTTTATAGACGTATTTTTAAGTTGCAGTTCACTTTCAATTGTACCAACTGAAAATTACCAGAGCTTATTTCCACTGTCTGGCTGGAAGATTGCAAACCAACTGCTGGAAAAATTACTTTGAGATTAAATTAGGGTTTTTTTTAGAAATTTTACTAGTTTATTAAATAAAAAGTGGAGCTTGCTGTTGTTTTTCCTACATCTCAAATAGGTTCAG
>NW_009222377.1:13431-16448 GCF_000690835.1 Fulmarus glacialis | reverse complement strand
AGCAGTTCAGAGTGTGTTCAAAACAGTCTGGTTCAAAGAGCATCTTAATTTTATTCCAGCAGATAGGATGGGCACCTGCAGAAAATCCCTCTTAGCTCTTCAAATGGTATCTTTCTTATTTTTCAAAATGTCCTTTTTAAGAAATATTTGTAAAATCATTAAATCATTACTTTTCTTTTGATCTTGATATGCATCAACAACTTCTAGTTTGTTACGGGACAAGGGTCAGGAAAAATTGGAAATTATAGCAAAAAAAGAGATGGAGTAGACATAGGTGTATTACAGAGCTCTCCTGGGTTTCCTAGGGGGTTTTTTTTGATGCTGATTTTCTGTACTGATGATAATGATTTTAGTTTTCATTGTTATCAGCTTGGATTTTGCATCTAGTCCACAAAAGCTTGGGAACTGTTTAGTGTTTGGGGAAACTCTTTTTCTAGTAAGTGAAATCACAGTTTAAAGAATTTCAGCTCTCCAGGATCTTCCAGATCAAGGCATTTTCAGGTTTCTCACACCATCACTACCTTATTACAGGGAAGAAAAAAAAAAAAAATAGGGACCTTGTTTTCTAGCTTTGACCTGCCAAACAAAAATGTCGGACTCTCATGGTAGAATAAACAGATTTTGCAATATTGTTCTCCACAAAATATTTAATTTCAAAGCTAAATTATTCACTGTTCAGAGAGCACTCTGAATTCTCATTCTTGGTCAGAAACACTAAAGTTGATGCTAGAAATAACCACAGAAAGCATGGATGGGATGGTACAGTTGTTTTTTTCACTCCAGTTTATTTTGATTAACTGAGCAAAGTTAATTTAATCATTTCAGCTTTTGCCTTTCTTTAACCCCATGCTGTTCATACTGTTTTCTTTGTAGTCACTGAACAAGAGACTAAAGTGCCCAAGAAAACCATCATCATGTAAGTGCTGATTTTTTTTTTTTTTTTTGTAACATTTGTGTTTTGCCTTGCTGCCTATGCATGATCCAATAACAAGCTTGTGTTTATTGGCCATGCAAGAGTGTTCATTCCCATCCCACCAGATCTCATGGTATTCTGTGCTATGCAAAGTGACCACCTGAAAAAAAGTCCTACTATCCCTTTTAAACAATAGCAGCACTGGTGTTAGACACAGCCTGGGTCAGTTTTTTTTATGATATTACGTGTGAAAAAGTTCCACTGAATACTGCCGGAGTTGCACAAGAGTTCAAGAAGGTAGAGTCTGACTCTCAATGTTGAAAAGAAATCAACTCTGAGAACTGGCTACTTGAAAAAATGTACAAATGTAACAACTATCTCATAGCTTACAGTGATTTCTTCTGGCTTTCTATTTTAAATTTTTCAGGAAGCCCTTTTATGATGAAGCAGAAGGAAGATACACACTTCTAGCCCCTTCTGTCTCTATATTTCTAATATGTAATTTTGTCCTGATAATGACTTGGGCTTTTTGGATACTTTGAGCCTGGTTTATGTTGGGTGTCTATAACATATAAAAATTAATTGCAGCAAAAAGCAGTACTCTCTCAGTTATATGTAGACCAGAAGCTCATCAGCCATTAAAATCTTAAAGTATCTTCTTGTTTTTAAGGATCATAAACAAATACATAATAAAATTGTTTCATGCGCTGGAAGGGGGACGTTGTCCTTCTGTCATAGGCCTTCAGAGCAGCTCTAAGCTATTCAAATCATGTCCTAATGGTAGCAGGTGACTAGACAATGGATATTTTGGGGAAATGCATTTCCTCAAGAGTTGTGCTATTGCTAAAATCAGTCCTTGACTTGGACATGATGCTAAAGTTGACTTTATTTACTTTCCTTAGATGGTGAGGAGGATGGGTGAAACGACAGCTAAAATACCATTAAGAATTGCTTACCTTTTATCTCTTTTATTATTTTCTATGGTGACTATGATCCATGCACTTAGCTCGTTTGGAGCCAGTGGCTTATAAGAAGACATGTCCCCCCTCCTAGCAGCTTCCACCTCGAACAGGCAAAGAGCAGACAGGAGAGGCAGGAAGGGGTTCTGCCTTTGCCCTTCTCTCTTCAGCACATCAGTTCAGTTAACATCTCCAGTGATTAGGCTTTTCTACCCTGCAAAGACCAGAAAAAGAATGTGTTTCTGCCTATCCTCAGTTAACATCTCCAGTGATTAGGCTTTTTTACCCTGCAAAGACTAGAAAAAGAATGTGTTTCTGCCTATCTTATCTCAAGGACCAGGGTTCAGATACCAGTGGGGTAGCTAAACAGAGAAATATTTTTTTATATCATGTCCAGAAATATCCCAAGAAAGTCATGAGCAGGAAGGAGCCAGACCATGTCTCAAGCTTAGTAAATCTCATCTTCCTACATCTCTGTGCCTATAAATCACCTGGAGAGATGCTTTTATTTTACATCGCTCCTCAGTCAGGTAATAGTCCTCCTTTTCCCTTTATGATTTCAAATCACAAGCAGCAGCATAAATATTGGTTGATTAAATAATATTAAACTAACACAAAATACCATCAGTTAAGCTGATTTCTAAATTTCTGACATGTAAGTTCCATACACCATTGCTTTGGACAGCTCAAGAAGTGATTCCTAAATTAAGGGCTGCAGCCCCAAAGGAGGTTGGTACATTTATGAGGGGGATCCCAGAACAGAAATTACCCTCCTTTTGCTAGTGGATGTGGTCATGAACTCATTAGAGTGGACCTCAGCTGGAATTGGGATAGTGATGGGGTAAAGTTTGGGAACAACTCTCTAAGGGCACATTCCAGCTCTCCTTAATGTGTAGCGAGCTGAGGAACAGAAGCAGCTTTGGAACTACTAGCAGAAAAGAACAGAGATGGGATTGAACAATGTCTATATATGTAAATCCCAGACCCAAAAAAGCATTTTAACCTTGCAATATAGAGCAAAGTCTAGTGCAAGCACACATGGATTTATTCTTGTCTTTATCTAAAATGATTTAGTTTTGTGTAATTCAGAAAGACACCATGGCCATTATGAAGGTTCTGCATAGACCTTAAAGCTCTATAGCAAA
>NW_009222377.1:0-13400 GCF_000690835.1 Fulmarus glacialis | reverse complement strand
GGAAAGAGTAAAGCAGTGGAAATGAGCAGTAGAAGAGAGCATGCTCTGGAAGAAAAGAAATCTCACTGTAGCTGATCCACCTGGATTTCACCACCTCCTCAAAGGGAGAGATTGATGGTGGGAAGAAATCTGATCTCCATGGAAGAAGAAAATACCGGGCTCCAAAAATGAGACCAATAGATGAGAAAGGCTACAATATATCTTAAGAGGATTAGTCTTCCATGATGGTTAGACAAATGCCGTAGGAGAAACAGGCTTTCCTTTCACAAGGACTCCTTCCACCCTTCTCTATCTCAGTGCAAAAGCCAGAGCAGAGCTGGGGACTTTCAGCCCTATGTGGCTGTGACTAGAGGCTGCTGAGGAGAAAGAGAGAAATGAAAAAGTTATTTTTTTGATTCATAATCCCAGTTCAGGCCATTGTCTTTACCCTTCAGTTAAGTCTTTTTTTATCCCATTGCTTGGAGGTAGGGACAGGATCTCAACACAGAAACAAAATCAGCTTTGCCTGTTAGTTCCACTGAACCAGCTACCTCCCCTGCAGAGCATTAGCTTCCTTGTGCTTGCAAAGCAAACGCTGTCTTTACCTTCAAGTTTTTCCATGTAAGAAATGCCACTGAAAAATCTGCAGGAAAAACTGTGTATTAAATATATAAATTAAGAGCACTGAAGTCTGGGTTTAGGTGTTCCTGTCCCCAGATTTTAAAGCTATTTGATCCAATTTGATCTGTAGCTCATCTGAAGTCGAAGTTTGTCCTGGCATGGGAGCAGAAGATTGTTTTGACACAAGCTGTGTATTTATACAGGGATGCTGAGAAGTCCCAACTGCTTTGGGTATGTCAAAAAATCTAAAGTAAGGCCAGCAGAAATATGCTGAGAAATTATAGTCATGCATCCCAGGTTGGTTTGGTACTCCTCTGTCAATTGGTGGTAGTAGGATCAGGCTGTGTCTGCAATAATGATATTGTGAAGAGTAAAAATAAGTACGTTTTGGCATAGATGACTTGTGCAGGAAATGTTCTAACTTTCTTTTCCTGGTCTCCAAATGTTTAATGCCCTTTTAATGTTCTGCATGTGAAAATGCAGATCTCCGGTCTCAAAAGAGTCTTTAATAAACAAAATAGATGTGTTACATTTATTAAAAAATAGGAAGCTGCTGACCCTACTGTAATAAAGGGCATTTTGCCATTGAGTTTGGTGAAGCTAGGATTTTAGCCAAGGATACTCAGGAAAAGGTTAAACTCCTTGAGTGCTTAAAATCTTTGGGTGAAACTGCTGTATGGGTCCAAAGTAGCATAGTAGGTGGTCAACACAACACATGAAATACAGCAGCACCCAGAAGAACATTTCTCAGCTGAACATACTTCTTGTGTGTCCCTGCACTCAAGGAGGTTAATGGAGCTAGGCTCCACCTCTGGGAAAGGGCACGGAGGTTTTCCCTGGATCAGAAAGTAAGTGGAGATGGGCATGTGGGTGTGTGCATTGCGTGTGTTATCCCTTTCAAAATGACACGCTTCTCCAAAAGCTGGAGTGCTCACAAAACTAACCCCACTGTAGCGCCTTGACCGACAATGGCATGTGCTGATGGAGTGTGGCTCCTCGAAAAGTCTCATCTTCCCGCCAACTCCATTCCAACCCTTTCTGTCATCAGAGAGGAAACGATAACCACCGTGGTGAAGAGCCCAAGACAAAGGGGAAGGGTTTCTCCTGCACGTTCTTCTTCAGGTCATTCGCCTTCCCGCTCCCCAAGAGCGGAGCCAACTCCAGAGCCAGTTTACGTTTCAAAGATCAGGCAGCCTGTCCACAGACACGAGCAGGAGGCCACACCGAAGTCTGCTGTTCCCATGCTTTTTGTCACAGAACCAGAGGACAGGCAAGGAGCAGCAGCTAGAGATGTCGTCATAGAGACCAGGGTGGAAGAGAAAAAGCCCAAATGGGTTGAAGTGGAAGAAATAATTGAATTCAAGGTGAAAAAATCACCAAAACCTGCAAGGAAAAGAGGCTCTTCCCCAGCAAAACAAGAAAAAGATGACTCGGGGGTGTTAACATTCACTTTTCCCAGCTCAAGGCCTAGGCGTTCCCCAGAAGATGATCCAAACACAAACAACTCCAACAATAAATTGGTGGAACAGTCAAAATCTTTGCCTAATGACGGTCTCTCTGAAGCTGATATCCAGCCCTTGGTGTATGCAACCGAGCAGGAAGGACCTCAAGTCAGCAGTGAAGACAGAAGCTCCCCGTGTGGGTCTGAACAACCAGGAAATAATTCATTTATGGATTGTGGAACTGAAGGACAGAGCTTCCCACAGGAAACAAGTGCTCGCTACGGGTCAGATGTCGCTTCCCCGCTGCTTGCCTGCGGGGGCGAGCCTTTGATCTTCAGTTTTGAGACAGATGCTGCAGACCAGCACGAACTTCTGTTCCCACCAGCGAGTCCAGAGGTTAAGGAAGAGGTAGATGAATTAGATGTATCTTGGCCTGTTGAAGAGGGGGTACCTCAAGTAATGCAAGATGTCCTTCCAGAAGAGGATAATGTCGTTATAGTTGATGAACCAGAGGAACTACAGACAGATGACATTAGCACCCGGGACCGCAAAATCTTAACCCACAATGGCAAAGTATTGACTTTGGAGGATCTTGAAGATTATGTTCCTGAAGAAGGTGAGACCTATGGGTGTGATGATCAGAACCATACAGCAGAGAAACCCTGCGAGATCTCCGTACTCCAGACAGAGATTAACGAGCCAACGATTGGGAAGCCAGTGCTGCTGAATCTGGTGAGACCTGTGGTGTCCAAGCCCAGGCAAAGATTTTTCAGCCAGTTTGAGGAGCACATTCCTGGGGGCATATTCATGTCAGCATCTAGAGTAACCGGTGTGCAGTCTGTAGGCCCCTCAAACATCTCTTTCCATGTCAGCGATACCTGCATGGCAGTGACGCCTGGACTGCATGCAGCAACAGCAGCAGCTTCTCCTGGTCCCTCCTTCACAGTGAAACCATCTTTCTGCACCGAAGTCCAGCTCTCAGCAGACAACGGACAGTCAAGCTTTAAAACTGAAGTTTCTACAAGAACCCTCAGCTATGGGACTGTTGGCGAGCCTGTTACCTTGCACATCAGCACAGAAGACCTCTCCCAAAGCTGAGCAAATGCAAGCATAATTTTCAACTCAAAAGAAAGCAGCGTTTTAGAAAAAACTAATCAAAATTGTTGTAGGTGAGGGGAATTGGTGGCAAAGATTACAAGGTAACATGTATGAGGGAATACCTTTGAGGAAAATATATTTAAATATGATATGTCGAGCTTTTCCAGTCTTAAAGGGAACATGTCTGTCAGAACAGTTTGTAATTTTAAAAGCTTTGATCGAGGTGAACATATATCATTCCATAGTGGAGCAGTGATGGTAGGTTTAGGAAAAGCCTGATTCTCCTGCCTATGACAGAAATATAAATGAATGAGTGCGTTTTTGTCCATGAACTTAAAAATTATTTCAAGTGCCAATTTGTAAATTATGATGTGGCAAGAAGGTGAAAGTATCTAAGCTTTTCAGCATGGTGCAGCAGCCCAGGATAGGAGGACTGGTTCCAGCTAAAACAATCTCCTGTCACTGTGTGTGCCCGAAGGTCACGAAGCTTCACACTGCTTTGACTCTGCTGTACGCTTTTGACACCGATTAGCTCTATCAAAATTTCTTCATAAGCCTTTCAACATGCACAGTCTGGTCACATTATTTTAAACCTCTGCCACAGGGTGAAACATATAGAAGATATTGCATTTATTAGGAATGCAAAGGGTGGCTCAGACCTTTTGGTTGAAATCCTAATTTGACTGAAGTCAATGGTGAAAGACCCGCTGACTTGAGGAAGCAAGGGTTTCGTTGTTCTCTTCTGCTTTAAGTAAAAAAAGACCATCTTTTTTAAATGACTGCTATTTTCAAGTCCACTTCCTAGTTGTCTAAAGATGTAGGTTTCATTATTCTGCATTCTAGTGTAGTGGATTTATAAACCATATCTTTTAAAATACAGATTTACCTAATGTGCACCAAAAGATTAAAGTGCTGCACAAAATGACTTCTGCGTCTATAATCAAATGCTAACACGTATGAAGAACCACAAATGTGGTCTTTGTCAATAAATATTACTGGAAGAATATTCGGTCTCCTGTAGATGCCAGTGGTGAAACATTACTGTTAACAGATTGATGGATAACGTCTCCTATATGTGCTAAGAGGAATTCACCACTGAGCTACAGCGAAGTAGCAGGAGCACAAAGACAAGTTTAAAAAAAAAAAAAAAAAAAGAAAAGAAAGAAAAGAGATCTTTACCATGAATGAAAAATACATCTCTTCAAAATGTATTGGGCTGCTTGGAAGCACTGCCGGTTGCAATTGCATCGTATTACTGTAACCATGTACGTTGAGCTGTCTCGTAGAGGTACTGCCTTCTGTTGAGTTTCTCTGGAGCTTTGCAGCTCCGCGGGAGTGCTGGTTGTGAGGGGAAGGCTAAGATGCACCGAGCATGGCCCATTCCTGTTGGCTTCACCAAAAATGGATGTTGCACAGACCTTCACCAAGTTGCTCAGCCCTGGAAAGAAATGAGCTCACAGGCCCAAATATTGGTCCCAGTTGAAGTCAGCTGGAGTTTGTCATCGATCTCAGTAGGACCAAGCAGCGGCCCTCTCTATCTGACAGAGATGTGGGGTGAAAAGTCCCAACACCTCGTCCCAGCTGAGCTGTGGAGCACTGCTGCAGTATAAAATGTTTTTATTTAGGTGGTGCGGGGAAACCAGAAACGCTCAGACACAGCTGAATTTCTAACTAGCATGAAAAGAGAGGATTGAGTGAGTTTTTGCCTTGGAAATGTTGATGTGTGATGTTGCCTCAGTGTTTCCCAGCCAGGTAAAATTGTGAAGCTTGTTCTGGAGTCGTCTGGGCAATATTCCTGCTAACAGGGATTGAATTCACAAAAGGTGCTTGTAGAAAAGAATACTTTTTTTTTTTTCCTTCTGTGGCTGCACCTTGATCATGTGCTGACTAAAATGAATATATTGATTTCAGAGCCTTTTACTTTCAATATCCAAGCAGGATGTTATGTGTAATATCACGTGCACTACCCTCATGATACAGGATGCTTTTAACGCGTGGTAAAAGAAGTCAAGCCTCTTTTATGTTACTCTCCCGTTTTTTATAAGCTCTTCTTGGTTTATACTGTTTGTTTTATAATTAAGCAATACGATGGATACATATTAGTGCTTTTTTCATATATTGCACTGTACGTTGGAAAGTAACAGACACATAACAGGGAAATACTTTCGAAACTAAAAATACTTCTTTTCTATTGGGCCTGATTCTGATCCCAGTTAAGTATCCATCTAGAATAATTCCACAGAAGGAAGTGGATTTGATTCAGATTTACAAAGGTACTGCTGAGAAAAGAATTTGCCCTATGATAGTCTTCAAAAATATAATATTCGTCCAAAAGATAATAAAGATGTGTAAAGGAATGTGGAGGTTTCCTCCTGCTGTGGTTGGTGCTCAGGTCTTTCTAAAGAAGCTAAAAGGTTGCAGTTCAGATGGTCGTAGAAGAAATAACTATACTTTGATTCATTAGCTCAAAGCAATTAACATCTCTTTACATTTTCTTTTGAAATTTAAGCAAAAGAGAATCAATTGAAAGGAATTTTTTAAATCCTATGCAGGACTCTGTTCAAAAAGTGAAAGGTTTATGAAAAGTTCATTACATATACTTTCAAACTATTTTCCTAGAGGTTAAAAATTATGCTTGTAAGTGATTAAACTATGTAGATAACTAATGAGACGTGTGGGGGTTTATTTCTTGTAGGTGAAAACATACAGCTGTATTAAAAATTTTAATACAAAGAATGTTTTACTAAAATTCCTGCAGGTAAATGGGTATTAATAAAGTGGAAACTTCAGTTTGCTTGAGGTACAAAAAGAAAAAAAAAACACAAAAAAAAATCAAATGCAAGATATGCTGTTAGATGCTGAGTTTATATCAATAAATGTCTTGCATCAGCTGTCACTGAACTTGCTGGGTTTCTGTGTTCTTCTCTGTTCACGGCACTTGATAGTCCATTACCTCATCCACTTCTCCCATTGACTTCAGCGGGAGCTGGTTTGCCACCTAAGAACATTAATGCAGTTAGGTTCTGGCTCCTTTTTTTATGGGCAGTTTCAAAAGTGTTGAAGTGAAAGAACCTGGTTTTAGGGATACTTCCCACTCAGATCTATGAGTCAATAATTTTGAAAATTTTGAACGATACTCGTCCTCTTGGGTCCTTCTCTGAGGTTGAATTGAAACTTCAAAATACGTGTCAGTCTTGTGTTCCTGGTTATTGGCTGAAGGAGATGTAGGGCGGTAAAGGTTCATGGTTGAGATTTTAGAATTGAGAAACCGGCTGTCCGTCACAGGTGTGTCATCACTGCGGTGTTAGTTTGACGTACCTCAGCTAATATTAAAGTTCCTCAGGTCAGCACCTTGAATCATAGTGTGTAACATCCCTAAAGAGGGGGCAAAGTGGTGGCATTAGTGGCATGGGGGAGACCTGTGGTTATATATAACCTGTATATAGATACCTGTGAATATATTTTCTCATTGAGAGATACTAAGACTGTTTCATGCCTTTCCGAACAGTTCAGTTGTTGGCAGGTGCCCAGCTCATAGGACAGCACCAGCTGGCAGCAATCACAACAGGAACACCAGAGAATCAAAATATTTATCTAGGAAAATATGTAAAGATCCTCTATTCGGCCCAGTGCTGATGAACGCTGATGGGCAGCCTGGGACATCGTGTAAGCAAAACTTGCTTTTTCCATCCACAAACCCAGAACTGAAATATTTCATAACCACTAGGCTCATGGGGAGGACACTGAAAACAAAAATCAAGTGAGATGTCTTCAAAGGGGGCTGATCCAAACGTAGCCTTCAACTTTACCTGCTAAGGTCTATCATGGGAATTTACTTTCTTAAGGCCAGGAAAGGTACAGAATCAAAACAGCTACAGGACATGCTCCTGTGTCAATGACATTAAACAAGTCAGAGCTGTTTGTGGGCAGGTGCTCTTATTTTTTCTTGAGCCACATGATGGTTTGAGTTTGCACTCTTGCTTGGCAAGCAATCACATCATGAAGATGATGAATTGTGTTAATCTGATATGCATTTTGTCTGTCTTTACGGTTACTTGAGGGTTTCCCTAGATATCGTCTTTCCCTTTGTTGTGCCTCTTCAAGATTTGTGGAAGGTGTATTGGGCAGGAGATTGGATGAGATGGGTTCCTGAGGTCCTATGATCCCATCCTAGCCTAGCTTCTTCTACCAGCGCTGATGGGACCATGGTAGTTGTCTCCTGGGTGGCCATTCTGCAAAGACGTATGCTTGAAAATCCATTTTTCTGTGTGGAAAGCTTTTGTCTTCCCTCTGCCTTCAAGACCATGACTTTCTTGAGACAGGAGTTATATCTTCCTCTGTATAATGCTTCCCTATACACAAGCGCTGTACAGACCAGGTAACCTTGCTTCTAGAGTATCTTGCAAAGGCGTAGTCCAGTCCACAAATTTAAAAGTCTCGGGTACCTTCTAGTGCAAAGCCCAGCAAAAATATTCAGATACTGTAAAGTAGGACAAATACATTACTCTGCAAGGAGTAACTTTTCTGCCATCCTCTCAGACTTACAGGCTTGTGAAGCAGAGCAGCCCTCCCTTCTTTCCCCTGCCCTTCTCCAGAGTCACCGTTAGGCTGGTACCTGCTCACTCCTTCTCCTTCCCTGTGAGAATAACATCCTCCTTGCACGTAGGGTCTGTATCGGTGCAACGGGTCACCGCTGGGTTCACTTCATTGATCTTAATAAAGGTATTTTTGACAGAGCAGCCAACGTAGGGTTGAGTTGGGAGATGGATCCCTTGTTCCACTCTCTGAGGAGAGGCCGTGTGTGCGTGCAGGGTGGCACAGTGTCCTCAACCTGGTGAGATACGTCTTTCCGAAGTGTGTTGTGCCAACCTTCTTATTTTAAGTCTTAGCTACATTCCCTCTTGCTGGAATAAGAATTTCTGCATCAGCTCTCTGCTCTAGGAGGGGAAAATGATACAATTGCAAATATTTCCATAGGTTGGATGATGCTGCTATTTTCTTTTTACCCTGAAGAGAGAAAAGCTGTTCTTCTTGTCTGTAGGAATGACTTCCCCACAGTCAGAGATGGAGACTTCTGTCCAGGCCTCGCTTCAGCGTGCTGATAAGGAGATCAAGACAGCTCTAAAGAAACTCGTGGACTCGGCGTCACTGCTGGTGACTCTTCCCCCGGGCATGCGAGGAGGAGCCAGTGGCCTTGGCCTTCCTGGGTCCGTTCCTTCAGACCACTCAGAAACAGCAGCCGGACCCTCTGTGCTAGTTCATGAAGCCAGTACTCAAACCCAGACTGCTGGAGGGCATGGTAGGTTTGGCATGAATCTGGAAAATATCCCATGGGAATCAAAAGAAACAAAAATACTGAACACGTCAATAATGATATTTTTTCCTTCATTTTTCTGTTTCATTGTGTTTTGAGCAGTCGAAGGTTAAGAGAGGACATTCAGACCCAAAGAGTCATGGGGCTGTGGGTTGGGGTTAGGTTGGACACAAGTTTGGGGCAGATATTTCTGGAAACAGGAGGTGTTTGAAAACTGTGTCTGAAGTACAGTTTGGTTCATCACCTGCCCAAAATGAAGGAATTGGGGATTTTTTCCACCTTTGGGCTTTTTACCCTGTACTTGCTTCAAGTTTTTGAGGGGAGAAGGGGGGGTGGGATCCCTCCTTTACATCTATAAAAGTCATTTGTTTTTTGATTTGGTGGGGTGGGTAAGGGAGGTTGTTTTTCTTTTACTGTTTGCCATAAAAAAAAGCTGGAAATATGTTTAAGACCCCTGTATCAACTGTCAGAGACTTTCTAGGATGTTGGGTACATCAAGTTCACCTGCATTTCACTGGCCCTGGAGCCTTGATAGACTCCTTAGCAGTTTCCGTGTGATTAAAACCAATTGTGTGTGTGACTGTGTCTTGCCAGGAGAACAAGTCTTCTGTCTTTGCATTGTTTTAAAAAAAAAACATGAAAAAGCAGCAACCCGTCCACTCTTCCTTCTGCTTCTGCCATAGCAACTTGTCTAAGCTGTCTCTGTGTCAAGTCACTGTCCTCCACTAGTGTTAACTTAAAAGGATAATGTTAAGTAGCCTTCAGTCCTCAAACTCCAGATGCTGTTTAAAAAAAAAGATATTCTTATCTAAAACTTAACAAGGATAGAAGCGTTTCATGGAATCAGACCCAAAATAACTGCATAAAAAAATGACAGGGCTTCAAAACCTTTTTTACTTTCTAGTAGGAAATCACCTGTGAAAATAATCCTCTGGTGAAGCGGGATGACTCAAAAATCATAAGTCAAATGTCAACTAGCAGATTATTTCCTGAGTCATGACTACAGAGATAATAGAACAGTGAATGAGGTGGTTTTGCAGTCCTTTCATCTGAGAAAACTAAACGTGTTATTAATATAGGGAATTATTTAAATAAGATGGAGACTTGACAACTGTCCCTACAATCACATGCTTGGAAAAAAAAGAAGACAAATATTTCGATAGTGCTGGCCATAGGAAAGCACAATCCCACCAACCTGGGATCTCTGACCCTGCTAGTAATGCCTTGAATAACCGTGTTTTCCATCCCAATAGAGCTGTTTTATGTGATTTCTAGAAACTGCTGCTTTTTTCCAAAACCAGCCAGCACCAAACATCCCTAGAGTGCTCCCCAAAAAGGCTCTTCCTGAGGGGGAGAAGACTCCTCGTGATTTAACCTTTTCTCCTCGGATGAAAAAGGAGACGATGCACTTTATCCTATGGGTAACTCCAATGGTCAATATCAAAAGACAATCAGGTACTTTTGGGAATGGAAGATGAAACCAGTTTTTGAAGATGTATCTGATAAAATAATTAATAATAAAAGACGAACAATACCTGAACTGCCATCAAGCTGCACCATCTTTTTGTTTCCTTGTTCCTACAAGCCCCAGACGCCAAACCTTGTTCTGGTGTAACTTAGAGTTGTACGAGGACATTTTCAAAGAACCCAGTGGAGGTGCACCAATGCTGACGTTATAACATCACCAGGTCCTCCAGATTAGCATACCTCCATATTATCTCTGTATTAGTTGTACCCCCAGCCAGGGCCTGCCTTGGCCACCAGTTTTACATTGATGTAAGCTTATTCATTTCACTGATGCTGCCTGTGATTGGACCAGTGAGTCAAGAACTGTTCTCATAACGCAAAGTTTAATTGAAGCATTCATGTGTACAAAGCTAACGCTGGGCATCCCTGGAGGTATTTAAAAGACATAGAATCATAGAATCATTAAGGTTGGAAAAGACCTCTAAGATCATCAAGTCCAACCGTCAACCCAACACCACCATGCCCACTAAACCATGTCCCTAAGCGCCTCATCTACACGTCCTTTAAATACCTCCAGGGATGGTGACTCCACCACTTCCCTGGGCAGCCTGTTCCAAGGCCTGACCACTCTTTCAGTAAAGAATTTTTCCTGATGTCCAGTCTAAACCTCCCCTGGCACAACTTGAGGCCATTTCCTCTCGTCCTATCGCTGGTTACTTGGGAGAAGAGACCAACCCCCACCTCGCTACAACCTCCTTTCAGGTAGTTGTAGAGCGCGATGAGGTCTCCCCTCAGCCTCCTCTTCTCCAGGCTAACCAGCCCCAGTTCCCTCAGCCGCTCCTCATCAGACTTGTGCTCTAGACCCTTCACCAGCTTCGTTGCCCTTCTCTGGAGACGCTCCAGCACCTCAATGTCCTTCCTGTAGAGATGTGGCGCTTAGGGACATGGTTTAGTGGTGGACTTTGTAGTGTTAGCTTAACGGTTGGACTCGATGATCTTAAGGGTCTTTTCCAACCTAAATGGTTCTATGATTCTATGATTTCATCATAGCCATGAGCTGGAACTCAAACACAGTTAAATTACCTTGTATAAAGGATGTATTGAACTCATGCTATCCTTCCAGTCATCTGTTTCTTCTTGTCTCTCCTGACTGCCTTTCCTATTTTTGTCTGTGTGTGTTTCCTCACAGAAAAGTTAGTTTTGCCCGGTCAGCAATGTGCCACCAGTCTCTCTGATATTATTCAAGCCCTTGGCTTCATGTGGTCTTCTCAAAAGGACCAAATTCTCCTCTTAGCTTCAGTGATTGCACTCTGCTGAGGTCAGACGGACTCGGTTCTGACACAAGGCAGACTAGAGATGGCTCCAAAGGTTTGCTCTGCGTTTCAGGCGTGCCGTCATAGGTGACATGTCTAACTTGCCCTATTTCTGCTGCCAGACAAAGCACAAAGGCAGACTCCGGCTGAAGAACCAAGCGTGCCAAAGCCCAGCCCTGGTCCTTCCTGTGAAGAGACAGCTGCTGGAGATGAAAGCACTCAGGAGCGTACTGTTCCTATTACCAGGTAAATACCCATCTCAATATACAGATTTCCGAATGTGGCAGACTTTGTTGCATGAAAAGCAAGTCCTCTGTGGCGGAGGAAGCAGGTGGTGACTTGAACTGATTCTTGTAGGTTTGTTGTTATTTTTAGAATCCTGTTCATACGTGCGTTGTGCAAGGATAGGAAAAGGTTGGCGAGAAATTAATTCCCCCAAACCAAAATTCTTCTTGTGTTAATTTTAAGTAAATAATTATTTGTCTGGTGGTTAAACACACAGATCAATGGCAGGGTAGAACAATCCTGTGTCTCTGTAGTTGTATGTGACTATGTAATGATCTTTTCTCTTGGGCTTCATGAAAGAACATCACCAGCTGCGGGGGCAGGAGACTGGTACAGGAGAGAAGGAGATGTGGTCTGGGATGTACACAGTGAAGTTTATATTGAGACCACGGAAAGAACTTGTGTGTATAAGACTGAGGAGAAGACCCCAACAAGTAAGTAAGAACATTGTTTCCCTTTCCCATATCCCATGATTGTCATTGTCGTCTCTTTTGGTAATAAGTCTTGATGACTGTTACTACCATCCTGATGACTGTTTTTTAAATACTTCCCTTTCTTGAGCACTAACTGTTTATTAAACAAAAAGTAACAGATAAGCGTGAAGATAAGAAGCCTAAAAGTAATGCCAGTATAAAGAAACCCAAATAGATTTCTGTGATATCTCTTGATTTGACATTAAGCTAATGTTATATCCTAAATGGCCAGTCCTATAAATCCCATTTGAGTAACTCAACCTACATCTGCACACTATGAATAAAGTTACGGTATTGTGCACGCAGCAAACCCTTGTGTCTCCCCAGGTCCTCCCTATATGCAAGTGACAATAGAGGATGTGCAGGTGAATTCGGGGGAGCGTGCCAAATTTCAGGCAGTCATTGAAGGAACCCCTCAGCCTACCGTTCTGTGGTTTAAGGTAAGTGCAGACTTTTCTCCGGCTGAGAGTGAGGACCGCAGAAAGGACTGTAGTGCAGTACTTCTGTGGGGAATTTCTTCTGCTCTTTCTTCCCACACCTCTTGCACTGATTCTGGGATATATCTATAGACTTTGTTGAGCCAGCTGCAGTTCTCACTGGAACCACCAACCGTGCATCTCACCCTGTGTTGTCTCCAGTGTCACTGTAGCTCCTTTCACAGAGAGGGCAATCAAGATGGTTTTGGGGACCAAGATGGGCAGGAAAGGAGATTGGTTCCTGCCTGAGAGCCACGAAGATGCGTGCTGTAGTTTTGGGGTCAGGGATGGGATTAAGAGTGGTTTATTCCAATTGTCAATGTGACTTCCAGGCTCTGTATCTTTTCTGCAGCTAACTGGTAAAATGAGTGTGACTAAGGACAGTGAATATCCCACAGAAAGGAAGGAGAAATAATTTACTGTTCCTCAGAATATTGTTGTGCCCCTGAAATAAGCCAGCATTGCTCTATAATGATTATCTGTAACTCTTCTGTCCAACTAAGTGTTTTGCACACAAGTTTTATTCCATTTTTTTTCTGTATGGGAAGTGCAAGGATGAGACAAATAAAATAACCTTAAAAAACAAGCAAAAATGCAAAGAACCCCCTCCCACGCACACAGACACGTGCACATGCACGCACCTGAACACCTTGAAAGGAATAAGAACAAGGCAAGAATATAATACACCCTGTCAATATTCTTGCAATCTCTGACATTTTCAGCTCAGAGTTATCGCAAGCTACCTGAACTTTTACGTATTTACTAACCCGCAGTAAAGCTCTCCACGTGCTTATCCAGTCTCCTCTTGCACCCATGCAAACATCTTGCATGTACAGTGTCCTTTGTCAAGGAGTTCAACCCAATGACAGTATGCTGCCTGAAGTGCCACCTCTTTTTGGCTCTTCTGTTTTGGGGCCAGTCTTGTTCAATAT
>NW_009222376.1:22155-25959 GCF_000690835.1 Fulmarus glacialis | reverse complement strand
GCCCGCTTTTTGCAAACTGCTTAAATGAGGCGGACACGTGGGGCGAAGCCTCGTCCCTCTCCCCGCCGCCTCCCCCTGCCCGCCGCCTCCCTCTCCCCGCCGCCTCCTGCCCAGACCCTTTCAGGGACGGTTAAGAAATAATGAAACGCTGGTGAAAGGCAGGAAGAGAATGAGATGCCATCGAGAGACGTTTCTGAGAAATGGTGGAGATCTGGGTGAGATGGGAGACAGCTGAAACTGAATGATATGTTGAAGAAAAATAAACGATAACAAACCGCTCGCTCGCTCTCCCCATTCTTTTCTGCGAGGCAATTTTGTATTTTGCATTAACATTTCCCTTCTTCTGTCCCACTTCTTTCCTGCTTCTGCTGCTATAATTTATCAGGATTACAATAAGCCCTCTGGCTTTTGGAAGTAAAATTACAGAACACCTTAGTTATATTTAAGCGGTGGCGGTGGGAAATCATTCCTCTGTCATCACGTGGCGTTTCGGCTACTTATTGTGGTCATCGCTCTCCCATTTCAGCTTTATTTATTTAGTCGGAGTTGGGCTTGCTGGAAATGAAAAGCGAGCCTTCTCTACTGATATAATTAACTCCCGTCGTCTTCAGCCGCTCTCCTGCAGAAAAGTCGAGCTAACTTCTACAAGCCGGGCATTTCTTTCATGCGGGGCATAGAAGGAGCTGGGCTCTTTCCGATTTTGATTTTTTTGACAAGTAGAATAAATCGATTCCTTGTAGCAGCCAAAAGCCTCTAAGTAAAGGCTAGTGTAATAGAAATCACTATTTTACTTAAGCAAAATCAATCATAAGTGTTTTTGTTTTCTGATTGACTCTTTGATCGCCTGTGCTTTAAAAAAAAAAATTGTACTGTAATGCAAAAGAGAGAATGAAAATAAGTGTGAGGGAAACTCTGCTTCCACTCAGAAATGGAACGTGTCCTCCACCTGGTCTCATCTGACTGGCCTCTGTCTGAGGCCAGTACGGTAATAAAATTGTATAAAGTTAATATTAGACTCTTAATAGTTAGATTCAAATAAACAGCCAAAATTTACCCCTCAGGTGTTTACTACATTCCTAGGAGCTCACTGCTCTTTGGTGCTGATGCCCACCCCTCTGCTCCTGGTGGAGGTAGCAACCCTTGCCTACCATGAGCCTTGTACAAACAGAGACAACCGGGGTTGGCATGTCACGTCCTCCAAGCTGCCTCCTTTATCTGGGGTCCCTGCAGCTCATCAGGCAGACGCTGGGTCTCTAAGGACATGAAGACAGAAGCAGATCTGGGGTTAATAGGGTCCAAAGCCACTGAAATGAGGTGGGGACCTCAGCCGGGAGGAACATGGAATACCTATTTTATACACTGAATTTCTTTCTGCTGAGGTTTTTGACAGTGCCCATCATTGGACTACTAAAATGCCCCTTCAGTTGCCTTCAGGAAGTCTTGGCTTTTGCTCTGCTCTCTCTGATTCTCCTGGGTATGTGGACCTAAAAAATGTGCTGGGTCTTTTTTCCCCCCACTTGCCTTCTATGAGTCTTTCCCTGAGCTTCAGACAAGGGACACTGGTGCCGTGGCCCAAAGGCATTGTGCCTAACTTGAGAGGCTGCTGCAGCTCAGTCCTGTGGAGCAAAAGTGTTTAAACCTGGTGGTCGCGCCTTTGGCCTTGCAGGATGTCCCCGTTTAGGGGAACACCATTTTACTCATAGGCTCTGTACAGGTATGCAGTCGTTCTTGCGGGTTGACTGACGTGACTTGGCAGTTGAGGAGCCAGCAATAGACTGGCAAAGAGGCAGGCTGGGTGAAGTGATGATCTCAAAGTATGGGGAGATGCCGCTGTACCTGCTGCGAGCGGTTGTGGGCTGCCCCCTCCCACGGCCGCTCCCTGCGGCACATCCTACAGCACCTGAGTGGTCTCGTGAGTAACAGCATGTAGTCATTAAATTATTATTACCAAACATTTATCTCTGAATTAAGGTCCCATTTTGGTTGCACACTGGTTTAAAACAGTTAACACATAGCCCTTACCTTGATCAAGTTAAAAAAAAAAAAAGCCTTAGCTGATACCAGCAGCTCATCTCAAGAAAGCCAAACACCTTCATTTCCCTTAGACTGTGCCACCACTTGGGATTTGACCCTGAAGCGAAGGTTGCGTCTTTCCCTCCCTGTTCACTGATGCAAGTTTCCACTGTTTTACTGATGCTGAGGGCTGGAGATCTGTAACAGGATTATTTCAGACCACTCTGAGTGGAAAAAGGATGGGAAATAACTGACCCTTGGAAAAAAACCTAATCAAAACAAAGGGCACAATGAAAAATAAGAAACCCAACATTGCTGCAGTGTATACTCCTCTGCTCCTAGAAATCACTGTGCAGAGAATATTTGTCAGTATATAGAAAAATACCCAATCTAGACACAGGCTATCAATCACTGAACATGCCTGTGTGGAAGGTACCGTGAGGTACTCAAAGAATAAAAGTGTGATTCATCTCTATCTTCCGAGCAGGGGCTAAATCTTGCTCCGCTTATTCATGGGAGCAGTGTTCCTGTGATAACTAAAGCATGCAGGATTTGGCCATGAACTGCCAATATCGCTCTGCACATTTGGAGTGCATGATGAGAGCTAAGATTGGCAACTCTCCCCTGTAATCTAAACCACTCTGCAAGCAGGCTAGCCATAATTTGCTGCCCTAAACATTTAACCCCAGCTAGTTAATTTAAGCTTAGCTCAGTTGCTCATGTTTATGGATAAAGAAACAAAAGGGAGAGCATCAAAAGGAAAAGATGACTGTGGAATTCAATATTTCAGCAGCTGTTGATAGGTAAATGTTATTGAAGTGTGGCATTCAAAACCAAAGGCCTGCATTTATGATAATGAGCCTAACAAGGAAATGAGATTGACACAGCAATTCTCTGTTTTTGTTGTCCCCTGAGGTTAGAGATTATGCAGTGCATGGTGCTGTTTTTAGCCTCTTTGGTGATTCCAACTGTGAGAGACAACGCTGTGCATATTTGTCAAGGTTGCACTTTAATCAGGTGACTCAGGAGCTTTTTGAGGGAGAACATGAACTGCTGGTCTCACTTAAACCTTAATCCACATCCTATGTCAGAGATCCATCAGCCAAGCGATGCCATCCTATGTCAGAGATCCATCAGCCAAGCAACGTGGCTTTTAGTCCCTGCTTTTCCCTTATGCTTAGTGCCCTGTGAAAATGCTTTGAAATAATTGAAATGTATCTATCATGGTTACATTGTATTTTGAGAATTACTGGAATGTTTCTCAGTGACATTAATTGGTTTTAAAATATTTTTGTCTTTCTAATTAGTGCAAGATTGATGAGCAGTGGAAAGGGCATTTATACACAGGCAGACACATATTTCCATGCTACATTTGTGTCTTAATAAAATGGTAGCTAACGGGATTCTTCTGCTGAGTAAACACTGGCAAGAAATAAAATACCTTATAACTTTAGGAGGCGGAAATATCTATGTTTTAAGTGGGATCACATTGTGTTAAAAAAAAAAAAAAGAACTGGTCTCCCCGAGGGCTGGAAAATGGATAAATGAATTATTTAAATACAGTTAAAGGACACACAGGATAATAAAATGGTAGCTAACGGGATTCTTCTGCTGAGTAAACACTGGCAAGAAATAAAATACCTTATAACTTTAGGAGGCGGAAATATCTATGTTTTAAGTGGGATCACATTGTGTTAAAAAAAAAAAAAAGAACTGGTCTCCCCGAGGGCTGGAAAATGGATAAATGAATTATTTAAATACAGTTAAAGGACACACAGGAAAATGGCTTTG
>NW_009222376.1:13284-22145 GCF_000690835.1 Fulmarus glacialis | reverse complement strand
GAAAATTATTAATATTTTAAGGAATTGATTGTGGACACATGGAAAAGCTTGTTTTAATTAAAGACAGCTTACATAAAGCAGTTTTAAAAGGGGAGAAATAGTATAGGGTACTTGTTGCTGAGAATTTTTTAGAAATATGTCATGGATAAAACAGATGACATAACATATTCCAAACTTTTGTCTGCCCTAAAAAAGCTTCACTGTCTGTATTGGAGTGATTTGGAATAGCTTTATCTCCCTGGAACGTTAGCTCTTGCCCTAGCCCTTGCCCAAGCTTGGTGCTCTCGTCTTGGCCAGCACCATGTAACGTAGAGTTGCTCTATAACATTTAATTGCTCTTTGCAACGTTTAGACCTCATCTTGTGGCACTGAGCATTTTGAGAGCAGCACCTCAGAAGGTCTGCTGGCTGCACGCTGAAAGGGAGGGCTGGTGCTCCAGCAGGTTGGGATCCAGCTGCTTTGCCAAACCTGTGCGACTCTCACCACTTCTGCTATTTCTTGCCCCCCATATACTTTCCAACCTTGGTTATCCAGGCTTGCAAAGAGATGGTCCTTGCAGGAGAAGTCACACTGAGCTAGAACTCAACTGAGTAGAAAACGTTGGTTTCCTGAAGTAGAGACGTTATTAATATTTTGCATCGAAGTGTTACGTTCGGGCCCAGCACCTATAGAGCTTGGCGGCTGTTCAGAAATACCATCAAATTTTGTCAAGCAAGCTGTGCGTATCAGTTGCAGTTAAAACACAGATGGGATGGACAGCAGAAAACAGCTGGAAGCAGAATATTCCTTAAACTCATCGAGATGGGGAACCTGACTGCGGTTCAAACACAACAGGATATACATGACCAGGCATGCGGCATCTACCAAGCAGAGAGTCAACTAAGCTTAATTTGATGAAAAACACAGGCCTGACAGATGCCTGGAGATACCACCGGTGCTGGAAGCATGGGAATGACACCTGATTCTTTGCTGAAGATAGGCTTCACTCCAGATTAGATGCCTTTCCTAGCTTTAAGGAGGGCCTATTAGGAATTGAAGGGTATAAAATCTTCCCTGCATTTGCCTTCATCACTGTTCCGTTCTATAGCGGCCCTTAAACCTTACATTAAATCATGACAACTTAACAGCTCATTCTTGAATGCAGAGTTCAAGGACTTCCTCTACATTAATATTCTTGTAGAAGTAACACTGGTAATCCTGTGGGAAACCCCAAAAAGCTGTCCTTGGGGGCAAAATCATTACTTACAGTCCAGAAAATAGGAAAGCAATGGGCAAAACCTGGAATCTTCTGAGACATTGATTGTACACTGGGTGGTGCAGCACAAAATGACTCAGTTGGGAGAGGTGCTAAAATCTTTGGAACACCAACTGAACTGAATGCCACATTAAAAGAAATGGAAAAAAAAAAGAAGACAACAGTATGTAAAGGCAAAATTGTGTGGGAGCAGGGCCAGGAGACTGCTGTGGTTTCAAGTGAGAAGAAATTCCATCACTCTGCAAGTCTTTGGGCCTGGGAACGTGTCCATCACAAGCTGCATCTGCTTAGAAGAAAAAAAAAGGTGAAACCGTGTTTGCTCAATGGTAAATGTACAGATGTTGTGTTTGCAAAGGCTGAAATTCACCTGGTGCACCATCCACCTCTGGCCCTCCGCACACAGATGAGTTGCACCCAAAAGACATCCAGCGGTGATCTCAGAACAGCACTTCAAATAAGTGACGGTCTATAAAAATGTATGCTTTTACTTGTTTAAATGCAAAGGATCTGAAAAAAAATTGGTGATATGTGTGTGGTTGTCTCAGATAATAATATAATACCCCAAGCATCTATCAGCTTTACTTTTGTGATTACTGTATCATGAGAATCTCTTTATAATGGCCATTATTCAGCATCCTTGTTATTATATTCTTGTTTCTTTGCTATGTGACAATGGGTTTACATCTTAAAACAGGAGAGAGACTTGCCTATCACTCTCAAGAGAGGTGAGAGTTAACTTTAGCTCTGTTCCTAAATCTCTTAATTTATAATTGAGGAAATCTTATATCGTCTACCATCCCTGGAGACACCTACTGGTTTTAGTGCTGATTCTGCCACCCTTACTTAGGGTAAAGGAGATCAGAATTTAGGTCTTTTACATTATTTTAATGTGGACTAACATTTAAAAATTTATGAAAATCTTCTTCCCAGCTGGTAGGAAAGTGACTCTTCCAGGAAGACAGTATTTCTCGCTCTCCCTCCACAAACATCCATTTCACTTATGTAGGATTTAGCTTGTTAAGAAAAAAAGGGGTTTGGTTTTTTTTTTTGGTTTGGTTTGGTTTGGTTTTGGTGGTTTTTTTTTTTTTTTGGTCTCTGTAATTCTCCAACCCCTTTCATTTTTTAATACTATGGTTATTGTAATTTTCTTTTGCTGGGATAAAAATCCTTTCTGATCAGCTCTATTAATGATGGAGGAAACCATGCTTTCCACAGAAAGGGTGTTAGCTTCCCTGATTGTTGTTTTCAAACCATATATATGTATGAAAGCAAGAGACTGTGGCTCCTGGAAAACCCAAGTACCAAGAAAGATAGCTGTCCAGGTTTGAAAGAGGATGCATTGCCCAAATACATCTGGCCAAAGCATGAGCACAGACATAGCCTTTCTTTCTTTACACTGTCTTGCAGACACACACGCATCCAGAAAACTGGAAAACTAAATATTAAAATCTGACACTTGCACAGTTAAGATTTTACATGTTCACTTGCATAGGCATCTGATTAAAAATGCAAATGAAGCTGGCTTCACTGAGAGGCTGACCTGAGATCAAGCGTTCTGAAGACAGGCTATTTCCACTTTCCTCAGAAGAAAGAAAAAAAGAGTTGGGACTTTTTGTTCACCTGGATGAAACAAAAAAATGTGTAAGAACTATTTATAAATATGTATGAAGAAATATTTAATTATATATATGCTGAACGGTTTAACTGTTGTTCAGCAAATACATAATTTGTTAATTTTGCCTGCTTCCACTGAATAATTTATTCATCAAATCAGCTTTTTTAATATTCACTGGATGATCGGCTGATCAAATCCTGTTAGCTGAATATGTTATTTGATTTTTTTTTGCCCTTTTCAAAAATCACTTAGTCTATTGGAAGAACATTGCTGTGATTTATTAGTGGTATATTCCATCCAGTCCATGGTGACATTCTTCAAGAGTAACCTCTGAAGACACTGGATTTCTTGCTCCTGTCATATGATATTAACCTTTTGTAATCCTGACACGTATTAGATGTCTTTGACCAGGGAAATAAAACCCCATGTCCGACAGCACCCTTTTGTGTCACGCATTCATGACAACACACGTATGATGTGTTTTATTTTTCATTTGATGACTGAATATTAATTATTTAGATTAGCTACATCAATCAATCCTATATTCTGGTTCATCCAAGTGTCTTCCCTGCAGTTTGTTCAGTAATAGGTCTCTGCAAAGAATTTCTTCTAACCCCTAAAATTGCCATGTATCTTCAGAGATACCCTGACATTACAGTGCGGAACAAGATGCAGAAAGGACAGTGCCTAATCCTTTACAAGTCAGCCTTGAAGTCAATCATCTTATAGCCCCTTGTAGCTAGAAAAGAACTTCTTACACTTACCACTTGAAAAGGGAGATTCTTAGCTTTTGATTGTACTGTCTTCATACCCTGGGAGGTCTGCAGAGATCAGGAAGTAAAGCCATGGTATCATTATGTTTGGAATATTATTTTATGTTTTTATAGTATTCTTTTACATTTTCATAATTTTTAAAGCTTCTGAGGACATACTTTTTCTCTTAAGTTACTGAAGCCTAAATATTTGAATAAGGCTAGCTTTGTAAGAAGGAGGTTGTAAAAAGCAGCATCAATTCAATTAAAAAAAAATGTTCTCAAGCTAATTCTCTGTAACACTGCTCTATAAGGCTTACAGTATACAGAATAAACAACAGCGCAGTGATACCCAAAAGCATTGAGAGCACCACTCTGAGATCACCCGTGTAACTCTGGGCCGACATCTAGTACTCAGATGTGTGTGCCACAATCTGGGTGCTACAGCCTAATGTATTCCATATTTCAATATGCATGCATATGTAATAAGCTATATAATATTCCATATAAAAATTGCATTAAGAAAATGTTAAAGTTGCCTAATTTGGCATTTAAAAGTCAGGAAATAAAATTAAGGTTGTACATGCAACATTAACTCTGTTCCCTAGTGCATTTGCCTATGATACAGTCTAATTACATGATCAAATATTATTTCTCAGATTATACAGTATAATATCTACATTTTTTTCGTCTTGCAAAGTGTGAGGTGAATTAGGCAGGACTAGATTTCTGTAAACCTCCATACGAACAGACTCCAAATAAACATGGACTCGTCAGTTTGGAGAAGGGATAACTGAAAGGGATTATAACAAGGGGTTATAAAACTATGAGTGGTGTGGAAAAGGTGAATAAAGAATGATGATTCACTATTCCTTCCACTGTAAAAGCTGGGGGACATTCACTCAAGCAAGTTTAAAACAAGCTTATTTTACATGCCACATGCATGAACTCACCACCATAGACTGTTAAGGAGGTCCAAAGTATAACGCATCCAAAAGAGATCAGAGAAATGTGTAGAGGATAGAGCCATTCCTGACTATTACGTGTGAGTTATGGATACAATGCCCATGCCAAGAAGTCACTAAATTGTTGGTGGCTAGGTGTTGGGAGGATTTACCTGGGAAGGGCTCATTTCATTTTTTTTCTATTCCTTCTCCAAACAACCACTGCTAACCATGGTTTCAAAAGAGTAGCAGTGTTTCCATACAAAGTAATGATGATGACGACGATGACGACGACGACGATGACAGTAATATCCTCTATTTGGGATCCCTGCCACAAGGAAAGGAAAGGTGAGTGTGACCCCTTGGTCTCAGGAAGATGTGGCCCCTGTTTACCAGCTAAGGACCCCATCCTCTGAACCCCTCCTTACCGGAGACATTTCTGTGCACATAAATAAGCCAGTGATACCAACCTAAAAACTTTGCAGGACTGTCCCTGTAAGACTCCCTTCTCTCCACACTCACTTACCTGAGATCTGTAGACCTGGGTGTTTTAAGCACTGAGTGGAGGACAACTGGATCCTTCTTCATATTTCCCTGCAGTTTGAGGCACATGTGCCTGTGCCTCAGTGGCTTCTCTCCCTGACTCAGGTGCCAGAGGTGTTGGTTATGAGATTGTTGCAATCCACTGCTGGCTGGCATTGGGGTGCCCTCGGTGGGCCAGCCGGTGGTGGTGAGCATCCCTGGGAGCTCTGGACCAACGGTGCCCAAAGGGGCATAGGAGATGACACACTCTCCAGGTACAGGCTCTGTTCCCACATGGAGCGGGAAACTCAAGCGGGCCTGTCTTCCTGTGACATGGGAGTGTATGTCAGAAAAAAAGCAGGTGGAGATGGCAGCCGTGTGATAGACCATATTCACAATAAATCCCATTTACCTTGCATATATTATCTGCCTGCTTCACCTGCACTGTGACTGCTAATTCATTTCTACCAAGAGCCTTTTTCTTATGCTAATGAGGTTCTTTAAACAATTGTTGCTAAAAACTCACTGAGTTGCTAGAGAAATGGTCCTTTCTTTTCCCAAAATGAGGAGCAGTTCTTCCTTCACTCCCTGACAGGCCTGAAATGGCAGTGCTGTTCCATTGGCAGTTTTAAGGTCTGTTATTTCACTCTTTGTTGGGTCTAGAAGTCAGTATTTTACATAGTTAAAGATCAAGAAATATTAGTTCGGGGAATTAGATTTTGAGGAAGTCTTGACAGATGGCAAGGTATTATGTATAATTAACACCAAATAATCTACAATTAGAAGATTATGCATATACAAAGGTTATTTTGGGGAAATTAATGATATTTTAGAAAATATGAGTGATGATTTTTACTCCCTTTGAAGTCTGAGGTTCTTCATGGCTTTGCAGATAGAACAATATAAAAACAGTGTCAATTTTCATTTTAAAAGACCTGAATTCTTAATATTGTATTCTGTAAAATGTCTGTGATCATCTGTAATGCTGATCTGTCTGTAACATCTCAAGATTACATCTGGGTGAGGTACCAAATAAAAAAGCCAGTCTGTCTTTATCGAGGGAGGAGTTAATTTCCTGTACGTGGGGAAAAACAAGCTTGATGCTTACATCTGCCATGCTACAGTGGCTCATACAATAGGATTTTCAGGCAGGGAGGGGAAAAGTAAATGTGAGAGGAATTACAATCTTGTGGTAAGGACACAAACTTAAAGCGCTGACTGTATGCAGCTGTCCCATTACTTACCTGTATGGTAAAAAAGAGGTTGTTAGTAATTTGGGGGGGTTTCATTCCTTTTTGTTCTGCCATTTAGGTGGGGTATAAAATACAAGTGTTGTGGAAACACTTTGCACTGGAGCAAATCACTGCACAACACCCCCAGTACTGGGGAACGTAACTCTGCATCCCATCACACATCTTTGACGTGGAGATCGTAAACAACCCTTTTGACTCTCTGTTTTATTTTCCAACAATATTTATTTTCTTTCCCAAATTGGAGACTAGCCATTCCAGTAATGGACGGACAAGAGGCCGTCAATCTTTTTATCTCTGCGAGAGACCCAGTTACCAGCAGGTACTGTTCCGGGAGAGCTTGACAGCCTTGGTCTGCTCGCAGTCCAGCCATGGGGACCTGTATGAGTTCTCTGTGGACTCTTCCCATCTTGTACAGCAGAATTTCCTTCCAAAATAAGGACCCTGGAGTTGTTCAACACTCAGCTCTGTTGGCTGATATTCCCTCCAGGGCCAGATCTGCAGGGGACAGCTGCCCTGGAGGGTGGACATGGTTGGAAGCAGCTCTGTCTCTCAATATGTGTCTCCAGCACCTGTCCCCTACTCTGTGCCATTACAGTTGTGCCTGGCCATGTGCAGGATTTGGCACCCACCTTGCAGGTGACAACATCACTGGAACATAGTACAAAGACATTTGGGCTAGAATAGTTACTGCAATGGTGATGTCCACGGGTGGAAAAGGTATAAAGGCAGTTTCAGAAGGAATCCTTCATAGCTGTGTGACTTCCCAGCATGCTTTGAAATGTCTACAAGCCCGAACCAGCAGTATGATGGGACAAAGCAGTTTCTTTTGGAGTTGCTGGTGAAACACAGGGTACAGGCAATATCATCAAACCTTGGCCATGCCCAAACACAGATAGAGTAGCACTGGAGCTGTGTTTTGAACCTTCTTCTTATTGAATTTGCAGCTTTTTGGGATGGCAAATCCACTTTTAGGTCAGCTAGACCTAAGAAAATAAAAAATCTCATGTCCAGCATGGACAGGTTTCACACGCAGCTGTCTGTGTTCAAAGCAGCTGGTGCTCTTTGCAGGTGGAATTGTACAGTTTATGTGTAGTTAGTTGCTGTGCTATAAATTCAGTCCTAACTTGGTACTAGTTAAATTCCCTATTTAGACCAAACCAATCCTCATTCAGAATGTAAAGCAACAAGTTGAATCTACACATATTTATATTCCTCTTCTTCCATCTCTTACTTTTCTTTTTACATTTGCTCTCCTGTTTGTTTTTCTTTTGTTTTGTGGTACTTCATTTACTGGTTCACCCCTCCAAGCAAACAGTCTGGGGTAGCAAAATTCATGGGGGAAGGCAGCAACCAAGATTTTGGACTCTGACTACCGCCCTTTAACAAATCACACTGGCCATTTTAAGATTGATCTCAGCTCTCTGTCTGGTCCCACCACCAGAGTTTTTTGTGCTTGTAGCCTATTACAGGAAGAATAAGGAAAGAACATAGTCCTGCGATGTAGCTGTGCAGTTCACAGTCTGAGCCTGCAAGCTGGTCTGTCCACAAAACCCCAGAAAAAGAAGCAATGTTCAAATGCCTGAGTCCTCACAGTCTCGCACCTGTAGGAGAAAGCAACCTGAGACTGCTTCTTTTGAATATCAGGAAAAAAAAAGATATTTAAAGAGGCAGGAACTTATGGATTCATTTGTTCAGACTGATAGAAGCCATTAAATGTTTGCAAAGCAGTTTTTCTCTGTAACATTACACTTAATGGGAACAAATTAGCTGAAAGATACGGTTGCAGGAATGGTAACAGCAGGATTCTGTATGAGCTTCGAGTTTACAGAGTGTTTTTTCTGCTCCTCCATGAAGGAAAGAGCTCTTAATGTATAACTTCTGTGGCATTGTAAGTGAATAAAAGATGACATAATTCTTTGCCCTTAAAATTGACGTAAGTTAGATGATGCACAGACACAGGTGAGATATAACTCTGAACTATTGCATTCTTCAGGGCTGGCACAGTTCCTGTAGACTACAACTTTTTTAATCAACAGGATGAACCTGGTTATAATAAATTAGCGGAAGTTACATGGCCCAAATTCTGTGTTAAATTGGTCAAATGTTAGTACTGGCTGTGAGAAAATAAAAAGAAGCTATGGAAAGAGCATTAATAAGACATTCACAGAAAGAACCAGATGAAGCTGTATCCAGACTTTGATGGCAACAGTAGGGTTGTGGGACAGTTGTCAAAACCGATACTCAGCAAAGCATTAAAACTTCACATGAGAAGATAAACATCTCAAACCCTAAGTGTTAAAGCTATCCCCATCAGAACATGCACTGACATCCAGCCACACACTGTAACGCAAATGAAATGGCTCTGACGCTTAGTCCTTCAATGTTGCATTTCTAAATTTGCTGTATTGTCCTGCTATTCCTAGCATCAGACCTCAACCCTATTACAACAAAGAAACTGCAGAGGATATATAATTTCAAAACCACTGTGTGATCTTGTGTAGTCAGTATATGTTGTGGGCT
>NW_009222376.1:0-13253 GCF_000690835.1 Fulmarus glacialis | reverse complement strand
AAAAATAAGGTTAAGAGGTTTGCCCAAGACCACGTAACAAAGCTGGCAGAACAGAATATGATTTAGGATCAACCACCTACCATATGGCACTTGCTTCTCCATCCTATGCTGCTTCTTGATCATGGTGAGTTAGTCACAGCTCTAGCAACAGAAATAGGAGGAGTTGTTTATTATACTCAGCATAGTAATGATACCTCAGGCCACAGTGACAAGTAATTGAAACAACGGGGGTCTTAGAGATACTTAAAAGCAGAGATCTTAAAATATACAGAAACCGGTGTAGACAAATGGAATGTGTAACTTGTAAATTGCCAGCTCTCTGCAGTATAATATTACAGCCCAAATTCGGTCATTCCAGAGACTTCCACAGTGCCACTTGCTACTCTTCAGAGTGTAAACCCCCATCAAGCTGAGGCTAAAATAACAGCAATAATAATAATAATTAGTTATTCACACATACATTTGCCTAAAGGGATTTCCACTTGTAAATGCCAGCCAGGTGAAGAGTAAATTTAACACCAAGGTGTGACAACAATCATATCCAATCAAGGGCCTAGTGCTATGCAGTACTGAATATCTATGGCCTAAAGCTGATGAGGAGTTAATCAAGTAAATAGCGATCTTTACAAATATTGTTGGCTTATTGTATCGTGTTGTGCTGGCCTGAAAATATTTTATGTCATACTGGCTACAGATTTAGAGATTAAAAACGAAACAAAGTGATTTCTCCACAGTTGTATTTGCCCTAAACAGATGTCATGGAGCCCTTTATTATAAGCTCTCAGGAAGGAAGGATACAATCTTCAAAGTAAGTCTTATGCCATCAGGCCCACTGATGTGTATTTCTCTGTGTTCTTTATTAAATGAGATTGCATTTGATATTTTTCATTTGCCTTTATGATCTATTAATAACACTTTACCTACCCATCACTCGGTATTTTCTGCATCATTTTATCCAGTGCTTTTGCTTTTAAGATGGTCCTAGAATTTATAGTACTATTTCATGTACTGTATGCATTTTGGGCATATATTTTATGCAGCTGAGATACATCATACTTAACAGAAAGTTTTGCAAAACCATAGTATCACATTGTAATGAGATACAGAGAGATTAAGGCTATTTTAGTACTTTGGCTACTGGATGGCAGGTGAAGGGCAATATGATTAAATGCAAGATAAAACTGTGAGCTGAGTGATAAAACCAGACAAGTACATGAAAGATTCTTCTGTCAGAGGTTTTTCTTATTTGTCATGTAAATATTGCCTGAACGCACTATTACTGAAACTAAAGTTTGTAATTTTGCGGTTAGTAATTCTCCATTAGAGGTACTGTTTCATTTATCACTGCGGGATTGTCTTTGGAAGACTAGGAAATAAGACAAAGTCATATAACAGTAATGTCCCTTAACCCATGCTAAGCTGAATGTACTGTTTATTTCTATATTCTGCACCATTTGCCAGGGGTGAGATCTAGCAAGGTACCACAAGTGCTGCCAGCTCTGCAATGTATAGAATCTGTAGCTGGCTCCAGCAAAGTGCTCAAAAGGAAAAAAAAAGAAAATCAGATTGCCAGGCTCTCTAGATCTTCAGTGGGGAGAGATACATACATCTGGTGGGTGGTTAATATGCAGAGCAGAGGAGCACCAAGAGTTAGCCAGTAGGGTGTGCTGAGCAGCAGGATCTACTCAAACATCCTCGTGGGTTGTTTCTGCCATGAAAGTGTGGAAAAGCGGAGAAGAAATGGGTGTGACACTCCAGCAACCTCAGCTGACCTCTTTCGGGACCCAGGGTGATATCTGCTTTGGAGAGGTCCCAGCTGGCCCAGCCCTGGCTTGGGGATCCTGATGCTGCACTGGGGAGTGCGGTGGGCTTCGGTTCCCCCAGCTTCAGCCCGCTGCCCCTGAGTTGCTGGGGAAATTACCCTGATTTTGAGGGTACCGGTATGTAAAGAATGGGGATGCTAACAGTTGGAGTTCTCTCTCTGGTAATAGAGCATGTGCACCAGGAAAAATAGAGTCCTATTGCCAGCAATATTCCAGCTCCATTTTTATATCAAGTTGCAGAAACCCAGTCTGATCCGGGTCTTTGGGACGTGGTTGGAGCACCTGAGCCTCACACCGCCAGTGCACACTAGTTCTAGCAAGGGACGAGGTTTGCAGAGGTTTGCAGGGGTTGCCGGTGCCTCTCGCTGAAAGGCTGTGGGGGCCGCCTGCCCACTAATGCAGCATTGGAGGAAGTCAGCGCTCACCATGAGCTACTTGAGCAAATTGTAGGCTCTGTGTAAGTTGCAAAAATTATTGGCCAAAGATTTCAAACAATGAATACATTTGTTCTCAAGCTATTTATGAACAGGAAAAAAACAATCCCACAAAAACCAGTGATGGGTTGAATATGCTTTGTTTGCATTAATGGATATCTGAAGGAGCTGGGTTGCATGACTCATTCAATGAAGCTGTAGAGATAATCAAAGTGGGTGAGAAATACTTCCAAAGAATCCGATTCCGCATTCTTCAAACATCCCAAACTCCCAGTGAATTCAGTACGGAAGAATTAAGATGAGGCTTCCATCCTTGCAGGCCTCCCATCTCCCTAGTACTTTCTGTACAGCAGAACTGAGCCTAAACCATCTCCCAGAGCTCATATGGGAGCTGCAGAATTGCTCCATTCTATGTGACATTTGTTACATGCATTTCTAGTCCCTGGGCTGGATCTAAGCAGTCTGCATGTGACCTGCTGCCTGTCCCCTGCCACACTCTGTCCACAAGGACCTCCCTATCACCTGGGGATAGAGACCTGCTGTGCAGCTCTGGGTGTCTTGGTAACGAGCTATCTGGCTGCTCTTGCTGAAGTTCTGGGGTCCCTTACGGATATGTGACACCCAGGAGTAAAACGGAATTATCACTGTAAAAAATCTGATCTTTTCATGTCTATAATTTGTTCCTGTGTTTGTGTGCATTGCATTAAGCTCCCTCTAAAAATAAAAAGCTACAATTCATAATCAGAGAGAGAGAGAGAGAGAGAGAGAATAATGATGGGAATCCCAGATTACTGAAAAGGAGAGGAAAAAAACAACACAAAATTGCTGCCTGAGATGATTAAAGACACTTCAAAATTTTATAGGGAACAGGCTGCAAAATTGCTACAGAAAATGGTGGGAGATAAGGCAGAAAAGGAGTTGGTTATCAGAGCGAGAAGTTGGAGGTCTTTTTTGAAAAAAGTTGCCATATGAAAATATCCTCTCTGGTCTCCAAAAAAAAGGTGCCAACAGCAGATATAACCAAGGAACATATAGATGATCAGTGTCCCATGCTTCATTCAATCAGGCAATCAAGATAATTAGAAAGTATGGGAAAGATTGATTAATGGCCAGGACAGACATTGAGTTGACCTTTTCTTTATTACTACAGCAGTACATTTAAATAGTCTCCACTTAGTAGGGTTTAAAATAGAAAAGTGAGCTGTTATAGCTATAGTAAATGTGTAACTAAGAATGCATGATCTAACACCCCTATTCTGTAGCTTGCTTCCCACCTTTAATTTCCACACCATCTCATCTGAATATGAATTAGTTTAATTTCTTGAATCCATGCTCCAGCAGCAGTACTAGTTATTGTCTTAGAGACACAAATTTATTTAATGGTAGTAAAATAAATATAGTTTTAAATATTTTTAAACTGAAAATATGAAGACTTAGGGGTCAGTGTTACTTTGTGAATTAGCATCAGTTCTGTTATTCAGGGGAGTAGGACCAGGAGAACTGAAACAGATTCCTCACGCTGGGTGCCCCAGGCTCAGTGATGAATGAGGGAACTTTTCCAGGGCTTCTTGGTGGTACCTGCTGCTAGGAGAGGCTGGTACGTCTGCTGTTGGGTAACCTGGGCTGCTCCTGCTTCATGTCAGAGATTTTGGCTCAGTGACTCACAACTGGGGCCAATGGAGCTGCCACAGCACCAGTGCCAGCAGTGGCAGTGGCAGAGCACAGAGAGCAGACAGAAATCTCAAGGGGGAAGACATTTCGCTAAGGCATCTTTAGCAGTATTAACCAGTCTCCTGGGTGTGAAGGGAGAGCTACCAAGCAGGCTAGAGGGCAGGAACTGTCTGCGGTGGAGATTGGATGAGTGCATGGCAGGAAGGGGACACCATGCAGGAGAGGCTTGCAAGGATTTGCGGTACCCATAAAAAGAGATTCTGAGCCAAAACGCGTGGCTGGCAATGCTCACCTGAGAGGGGCTGAAAATACAACACGGGTCACAAGCTGCAGAGGCCAGCTGACTCGTGCTGCTGGATGGTGCGGAGCTGGCTGCCTAAACAGCAGACTTCAGGGCATAGCAGCACTGCCCTGATCACACAGGGAAGCTGGGACTCAGGTGTGTCCAGGGAATATCCCCCTTTGGAGAAGAGTTTAATTTACCTTTTAATACAAAACATCCCTCACTCCAGTGAGAAATGCAGCGAGCTGGGCTCCAGTGATACTGGCTAAAGAGTCACAGCGTTTTCTCAGCCACTGAACTGAAGAAGGGTGTGTAGTGCTCAAGGCTGTTTGCTGAACAGTGCTCTTCCTCACAGGCAGGTCTGCAAGGAAAAGAGGAGGAAGTTATAAGGTGACCCTAATAGCAAATGTAAATGAGAAGCAGAAGTAGGTACAGACACTTCTCAGCAGCAAAGAGTGGGGATGAATGATGCTGGATTTTGCCTGGAGGCAACCCAGGGCAGCAGTTTTAGATCTCACACAGAGACAGTGCACTGTGTACCCTGCCATCAACAAGGGCTGGATGGCAAACGGCGCAGGTCTGAGCACGCTGTGGAGGGCTCAGTTTCCCACTAAGATCCAGTGATACCGGCTAAAGAGTCACAGCGTTTTCTCAGCCGCTGAACTGAAGAAGGGTGTGTAGTGCTCAAGGCTGTTTGCTGAACAGTGCGCTTCCTCACAGGCAGGTCTGCAAGGAAAAGAGGAGGAAGTTAATTAGTAAAACTGGAAGGCGTTTAGAAAAAAAAAGTACGTATCTGGAAAAAAATCCACACCAGCGCTGTGGTGAAATCAATGGATTTCTACAGAGAGTGTTTTTGCAAAAGTTTACAAATTCTGCAGGAAAATTATGACATTAAGCAATGTTTACAACTACAGAATGATGTTTGAAACAAAAAATGGTATGTGTTGTTCATTTGCAGTAGTCCATTGCCCCCCCACCCCCCAACTAGAGTGTTAGCCTTTTAATTTTGTAGAGTTGAGAGCCATCGACATATTGTACGAAAAGTTTTCTTCCGTGAGGTAACTCTATTAAGCAGAAATAATCTTGATCACCAGCACTGGAACAGACATTCAGCTCATGTAAATCAGTAGAACTCCTTTGGTGTCAATAAAACCAGCTTGATTTACAGTAGCAGGAGATCTGAGCGGCATATCGCTTTGAAAAATTGAGGTGTACGTTTATTCATTGTTTCAAAGGTAGAGGCTTGATCTGCTCTGCTGGGACATAGCCTTGCTGTGTCAGGCAGCTCTGCCGAGGTCCCTGCAGGCTCAGGAGGACCTTGCTTACGGCATGTACTTTGCAGGATCAGCTCCTCATTGAATAGGAGCAAGTCCAGCACTTCCCAAGGAATGCCTCTTTACCCTGGCCCATCAAAAACACACTTGCAATGGCAATTAATTGGTTCTGGGATACCCTCCAATGCAAATGGCCAGATTCAAAGCCCTCTATTTTGCTGGCTTCAAAGGGCACCAGCTTAGTCTCAAGGGTGACAGTTTTGAGACTGGTGCTGGTGCTTTATATGCATCTAGGTCACATTTCATCTGTGACCAAACACGCGAGCTGTGATCCTGTGCTGATCTCGAAATGGGTGTAGGGCTACGTGGAGCCTTTTTTAACCTCACTGCCCCACTTGCTGCAGCGTGGGTATGAGAGTGGAGTGGGGCTACTTGAGTGCATGGAGGTGCTGATGCCTATCTGCATTTGCTGGACTGGACCCAGGCTTCGTAGTCCTGTTCCTATAGCACTGCAGGTAGGTGAGACTCCAGAACAGGTCTTATTGAGAATGTTGCTCTAATTCAAATAAATGTGTTAAAAAAAGACTAATAAGGAAACATGTACCTCATAATTCGGAAATGTAGCTGTATTTTCAACAAGAAGGCAACAAACAACTGTTTTGGAGACTGCAGAAAGTGCCAGCAGGTTAGAGGAGGGTTTGGTTTGGTGTTTATACTGCCTTAAACACCATAGAAATGGTGGTTCAATGTGGTGAAATGCAGAGTCCTTCTATCTAGTGCTGAGCATTCTCCAGTCATGGACTTCGCTGGAGGAAACTGAGGCAGCTCCATACCTTGGAAGGTGACTGCAAGCTCTGACATCTGAATCATTTTAATAAAATAGTTTCCCTTGGTGGGATAAGCATTTCCCCTCCCCCTAAGTTTCGAATAATACTACTCCTTAAAGTAGGAACAAACATTTTACTTATGGCTAGAATGCATTTATTGGTAATTTTCACATAAATCAACTTATATGAAAATGTATTCATAATCCAAGCCTTCTCTATAGTGATAAAATGTTTCTGCTTCTGTGGTAGAAAATAGCTTATTATGCAAACAGCATTGCTAGTGTTACATTATGCATGGGAGTCACCTGGAGAACATCACAAAAGCTTCAACCAAAAGGAAAAAAAAGAGGGGAGAAAATCGGGTGTTCCATTTACTGCACCACTTGCCTATTATAATTAGCTGTAAATGAGCTGATATCTGTACTTTGAAATGTATTTCATATATGCCTTGGTAACACCATACAAATAATAAAAGCAGAACAGAATGGAAAAATAGGAAACTCACCAAGGAATGGCCTTGCAAAATGTCACCCCAATTAAAAAGCAAAAGTCAGTTGCCATTTTAAAACTGGTTAGTTGTACTTACTTTGAGAATACCTTGGTTATATTTATATAGTACTTGATTTAATTCAGGATGCTGCAAGTTCCCAGTGGACTGTCATTATTATGAATGACATTGTTGAGAAGTTTGATTCAATAAGATCTTCTCAGGCTAAAAACCATATTGCCTCAGATTTTTTCTAAATAATAATGAAACAGAGAATTAGTCCCAGCACAATCATCCAAGACCCAGTATCTCATGTGGCCTTTCTTATTGAGGGGTAAGAGGGTGGTTTTAAAGAAAAGTGGGAGGATCACTGCAATAAAGATAAGTCCTCTGGAGACAGTGAATACTTATAGTTGTTCTTGTGACACATCTTTCGGGAAGTTCTGGAGAAACATCACATATCAGAGCAGCTCTTGCCCAGAGTGAGTTTACAGTCGGGGTTGTTCAAGACGAGGTCTCTGTGAGTTTGTAGTCTGAGGACTGGTATTCAAGTAATTCTGAGTCTTTCACAAACCACTCAGTTTTGGGAACCTATACGACTCCCTGCACCAGCCCTATCTTGGCCACTGTCTTTATGCCTACAATGTTGTTACATCTCTTAAACCTTCACTGGAGGGATTCTTTTGGCTGCAGTCTTCTTGCAGGGACCAGATGTTTCCATCGTCTTCTCTATATCAGCTTGTAAACAGTGAGCTCTTGACCTCTCTGATGTTGTTGGTTGTGTCTATAATCTAACTGAATAACTAGTATTTCCCTGAATCACTTGGTTCTGAAAACATTTGGCTAAGCAGGAGCAATCTCTTTTATGATATATACATTCGATCAGCATTTGTGGCAAAGGCAGGACAAACATAAGCGGGGCTTCACCGCCCTTCACAATCTTTTAGGCTTGTCCGTCAGCCAAGAGATGAAGTTAGCCCAGAGAGAAAAAAGATGATGCCGAAGTGAGGAAGGGAGATGCTGTGAACCAAAACTGGTGTCGCTGCTCTATGGCTTGCTGTCAGCTGATGTGCATCCCTCAGCGAGGGTGCGGGGCTTCGCAGTGCCCTGCCGCCTGCAGCAGGTCTGCTCTCAGCATCTACCAGATCGCCCAGTCTGAGGCAGCCTGAAACTTTGTGCGAACCTCTTCATCAATCAGCAGTTTGCAACGGTGGTGTTCCCCAGACAGTCCCTGGGGCTTGGCCTGGGTCTGGCCAGGATAACTACAAGTTCCTGCTTTTTCTAGCCCTGCCCAAATTTGCTGTGTCTTTTCATGTCTCTGGCAGATATGGCTGTAAGTTCACCTGATCTGAGGCAACCAAAAAGGTTATACAGTGCATGATATTGTGATCTCCTTAAACTCTGAGCACTGACGGGGCTGGTCTGAGCCCTCCGGTCACTAGGCATTTGCTGGCCCAGGAGAGCATGCTCTGACCTTGGAGGAGGGGGGCTGGTAATGCCTCACTGTGACCAGCTCTGCTGGGCTCCAGGGTTTGGAAAGTCATTTTTTCCTCACGAGGTCTCACGTCAGCATCACAGCTGTTTTGCTTAAGCAAAAAGCTCCGTGGGGTTCAAGCTGCAGGGAACTGTACCTGTCAGCACGAGCCAGCTCAGACCAGCTGTTAGGCAGCAGTGGTATCTGCTGCCGATCAGGTGAACTCGGGTACTGAATGAAGTGGGTGTCTTACGCTTTTTGGCTCTGCATGGCTACTGAATGACACAAGGCAGTAGAAGGAGAAGCAGCTAAGAAAGTATCCTGAGAAAAAGGCTGGAAGTTGAACGTTACAAATTGAAACTCTCTGAAAATGTGCCAGACAGTTGGAGATGGTTTAAATCTCACTTCGCCATCCACAAGATATGGATGCTGGCAAACAAGAAGATAATCAGAAGGCAATTTTGTTTCTGGCAACACTTTGATCTGAGGGAGCTCATGTGCTTAATAGTTTTCATTTAACTCTCTTTTGGAGACATCACTGGGAAGCGATGAAAAGCATTGCAGAAGAAAAACATGTTGCTAGCATTGCATACATATACTACGTACAAAAAATACATAGTATATATACATATATGTATACACATGCAAGCGTATGTGTATATATACCTATCTATATTTATATCTAGAAATTCAACACTCAAAAAAGAGAAACACAGTCTGTGACTCATTTAAGGCCAGCAAGCCAATCCTGGGGTCTAAAGTCTTTAGTAAGAGACAAGATCATGACAAGAGTCTGGGGCAAAATACTCACAGGAGTGGCTTTTTGAGAAGTCAGAATTAATCTGTGGCAAAGAAAATAACATTTCTGAAAGGTGGTAACTGAAGCTGCATTTTTTCTTATGGAGGCTACATGAGGTGACACTGTGGCTGGTAAGGGCAATCCAGAATATTAGTTGAAGAGAGTGGCAGAAAGTCATGACCAACAAAAACAGCATATAGAGATGCACTGAAAACCAATGTAAGCAAAGATAATGCTTGATATTTGGGAAGATATGCAAAATTGAAATGGATTATGTTACTTTGCAAGAGTGCATACGCCAGCAGAGTGTGCACAGCATGGACAAAGAAGATGACAACAGCACCACTAGCTCAGAGCAATTCCTGCTTCGAACAATGGACACTGCTGCAGAAGACAAGTGGAATATTAACTTGAAATCAAATGGAACATTTATGAATTTTAAGTTAGACACAGGTAGATAAGCTGGTATGGGGCCAGAAACACAGATATTATCATGGAGATAACAGCCACAGGCAGTAGGAAATGAGTTGGAAATGTTGGGGCTTACAGTGGGAAGCTTATCTCTACCAAGAGTGTGTGAACTAAACGTATAAGCAAATAATAAATTAAGAAAAAAGGATTTACAGATGTGCCAAAGTTGGTGGCATCTATTTTTGACTTAAAAACATGTAATAAAAAAAGTACAGACCAAATCTATTTGATAAGAATTTGAGGGGATCTTCCAGAGGGTAGGCAAGGAGGCAAAAAACCCCAAACTAAATGAATAAACCTATTTATCCCCCATCTAATGCCTCCAAGACAGGGTTTTCTCTCATCCTAAACTAGAAGGCAAAAGCGCACCTAGTGAAGTCGTTGCTATTGAATCACAGCGTAAGTGAAGCATCCCTCCAGAGTGGATACAATTTCTGGGCATTGCAGGGGAAAAGAGAACCTGTGGTTACTTATTGATATATTAAATAAGGATGTGAAAGCTGAAGTCTGCTTCTCAGAGAGTGACATCTTTGGAAACACGGACATTGCTGAAGGTACTCTGTGTGTGATGTGCCAGTGCCAGCCGGGAAACTCCCTTAGTGAAAGCTCATCCCACATCGTGTCTTCTCGAGGAGCAGCTGAGGAGCTGCTCTAGACCATTATATGTGCCCACAGGACCAAGTTATGTTCCTGGGGAGAGTTCAGCAACACCCTTACTGTCCTGCACCCAGTTTTTCCCTTGTCTTGGTTGAGAAATTTGCCTCCACTTTCACAGTCTTTTTGTCCTATCTCTACCTTGTTTATGATCCTACCTATGTTACATATGGTACTGGTAAGGTGATTTTTTTTTCCCCTTTCTGGCCATTATTTAATGAATTACTTAATGGAAAGATACTTAATGAGAGCACACTTTGAAGCTCTGCTACTGTTCAAGTCTTGGGAGACTGTGAGTGCTCCTGGTTCATTCTGGGGTCTGGGTTATAGACCTCCCCCAACTCCATGGTGTCCTTTGCTTCTTTGTCTCAAGACAGAGGTCTGGGTGGCTCTCCAAATGTTATAGAGAAGAAGTCTTATCTCAGCAGGTGATTCCTTTTTTTCTTTCATGAGTCCACCCCTGCAGATGGCTGGTGGGCTGGACTAGCTCACAGTGATAAATCTGCAGAAAAGTGATTGAGGAATATTAACTGAAAACTCACTCTGTCTCCAAATCAGCATCACAGGTGCCCTGCCTGCCTTTACTAATGAAATGACAGACCTGTGTGAAAATAGGAGCAAGTCTTAGCACATGTGCAGATCGCAATAATGAACACACAGTTACAGGATGCTGAGGATCCTGCTGCTCTCTCAGTCCAGCATAAGGAAGATGAGTTTTTTCTGGTACACAAATGGCCACGACCATCCTGCCTGCGTGCTGCCTAACTGGCTTTGCTTCTGCATGGAAATGTGTCATGTCTTCATATTCCACCAACCCCCCAAACTTTGTCTTCACTTTATCAGAAAGTTTTCTCTCACACCCTAAAAAATGGTAAGTCCTTTAACATTCAATTAATTCAACTCAGCTGAGTTTAACTAGAAATGAGCAAAAATAAGTTTGAGGCATACCAGACAGGCAGACACAGTTTAGTGGAATGACCTTTTCTCTTCCCAAAGTTGGGGCATCATCAGTAATTGCTTGTTCCTTGAGAGAGGCAGTAGCTGGGCTGGAAAAGGTAGAGTTGCTGCATCCCTGCACGCTTCAATGAGCTGCTACAGGTTGTGTCTGCCCCACTGCAGGCCTTCAGACCAGTGGGATCACACTTCTTATGATACAAGCTAATTTTCCTGCTCTTTATTGGCATGCAAATGCCAAGGGCGAATGTGTTTAAAGTCTCGTGTAATTTTTCCATTTTGCTAGGAAAAAGGATGGGTGTGAAAAGGAAAGGCTGAATACTGATGTGACATACGGTGAGGAAAAGAAACAATTGCCAGGCAACAAGAGGTGGCCTCAAGGACTGGAGGCTTCCTATGAAAGCCTCCCAGGGCAACTAACTGAGATTTTAGGATGGTGTCAGGAATTACTGTGCAGGGGTGGAGGAAGGTGGAAAGAAGACTGTGGGACCATGAGATAAGGTGTCCTTTCAGGCTGCTAGACAAGAGAGAACAGTGCTGCTTCAGACACAAGGCTGGGCTGATACGGTAATAGCTTGCTATAGTCAAACTGCAGAGTGGGATTATTATGGCCTTGGATAAGAGCTATTAACTATTGTTAAGATGATTGATCACTTTTATCATTTTGTTATGGAAGGAGTTTCACAATCAGAGCTAATCATGGGGCATTACTGTGCCCCTGTCTGCTTAAATGCTGAAATCCAGAGATAGATTGTGAGATGATTACAAAAACTGCAAGACTGTCATTTCCATATTGAACATGGACTGGGCAAAAATCATAACAACACATGTATTGCTGAGACACCCCATGTAGGGGAAAACACTTGTGAAAGTTTGCTTTCAGCCTCCAGAGACGGAAACAAACAAGTTTGCTCACAATTCTGTTTAGCTTTTCCAGCACACAAAGTTTCTACAGTTTTAAGACTGCACTGCTGTGCATCTCCTATGGTATATGTATATCTGGGTTCTCTGGTACTGACTTCTGCTACTGCTCACAAGATTTGCTGAGGTTTCATCACGGAAAGCTCAGAGAGAGGTTTCCCTGTAAATGTGTTGAAAGCAAGGAGTAATAAAAGCGCACCTCTCATGCAGAGGAATGGAGAGGCAGATTTGAACTCAGCGTTGCACGGCCAAAGAGACGTATTCAGGTGTCTCCAGAGCAGTGAGAGGCTTTCCAAGAACACAGACTTCCATCTTACTCTCTCACATAGTGTTTATGAAGCTTTCATCTGAGAAGTAGAAGACTCAAGCTCACGGCCTTATTCTATTTGATAGGAAAAGAAAAATCCATATTAATGAAAAATTATGCAGTTCTGAGAAAACCAGCTGGATCAAGTCATGTAAGTTCTAGGTGAATCCAGCATGGAGATCTGGTCAGAATCAGAAGAACTGCCAGCAGATCAATACCTGGCTCCGAGCCTGGTGTCATTGGCAGAATTTTGGGTTTTTTGATCATGGGTCGGTCTACACGACACCAGGCCTGCTGGCGACAGATGGGGTACACATGTCTCAAAGCGGGGGAAAGGGTCTTTACACAGGAGTTAGCAGGCTCGTTGAAAGAGCTTTAAACTAGATTTGAAGGAGGAAAGGGATAAAACCAGGCTAGCTAGAGATAAGCCTGGAGGCAGCATGCCAATGTTTGAGGGATGGTGTGCTAGTGAGGTCCTTTGGTCTGCCGTCTCAGTGGACGAAGGGGATGGAGATCCATGCAGCAGCAAAGAGACAGGGGTTATTGATGTCTTAGAAACCATGGAAGTGCCTGAGAATGGTCACATAGGAATTAGGGCTTCTCCCTAAACGGTGGTGGGATCAATAGCCCAACTATAGTGCATCTACACCAATGCACGCAGCATGGGCAACAAACAGGAGGAGCTGGAAGCCATTGTACAGCAGGAAAACTATGATATAGTTGCCATCACGGAAACGTGGTGGCATGACTTGTGCAACTAGAGTGCTGCAATGGATGGCTATAAACTCTTCAGAAGGGATAGGCAAGGAAGGAGAGGCGGTAGGGTAGCGCTGTACGTTAGGGAGTGTTTTGATTGTCAAGAGCTTAATGATGG
>NW_009222375.1:0-52213 GCF_000690835.1 Fulmarus glacialis | reverse complement strand
TACAAAAGGCATTGTCTACCACTGCCGTTGAGGGAAAGTTAGAATGGCCAGTCTGCCACTTCTCATGCAAATGCAACTGAATTTCACCGCAGCCATTTATAATGCCCTGGACTTCTCAGTACAGAACTACATTTTCATATTGTATTTATATAAAATACAGCACCTTTCCAGGATATAAATAAATCACTTTAATGTTTCTTTCTAGCCATTTTTATTTTTTTTTGTTCCTAATTAGCAGACAGGAACATAATGAAATATAAAATGTTTTAATTGTTTTACTGCTTGTTATTTCAATAAGATAATGAAATATTTAATAAATAAAAATCTAAGGCCAAGCAAGAGATTTGATATCCATGCCTAACATTTCATGCAGCTTCTACCCCCAATAACTTGGTTTTGACAGCAGATCTTTGAAAAAGCAGCCTATTTTGATGCTTGACTTACTCGAAGTTCTTTGTCACAATGGCAAGTCATAGTGATTACGAAAAACGCACATCCTTTTTCTCCCTTGAATTCATCTTTTTCCAGTTTCAGCCACTAGTTAACGCCTTGTATCTTAAGTTAAAATACCATACTATACCTACACATCTGTTTTCTCAGATTACAGTGTCAGGGGACTGTAGCTTCAACTACTGGGAGCTCAGGCTGATCTGACTGTACGGTACAATACACAGAATTTTTCCATAACCACTGCCTTTTTGATAATACCACACCCTGTGGTAACATCACTGTGTTCCTACAGAAATCATGATTCATTTGACTACAAACACACATTTTTTTCCCAAAGAAGAGGCATGATTTAGCATAATACAGGTCGTTTTGTTTCATTTGCAAGTGTTGCCAACAGTAATTTTAAAATTGTCTGTTTTCTGCAATGATCTGGAAGATGAGCACCTGCTACCCTTTCTATGAAATCCTATTGGAAATATCCCTATTTCCCCTCTTATCTCCACATTATTCAGTGATTGTTCTCCAATGGAAAGCATACTTTAAGATCATTAATCATTTAGTCCTCGAAGCACTGAATAAATATTTTATTAATAACTTACAATGCTTTATACATTGCTGTTGTATAAAGCATAACATGCTTGCATTTTTTTTTCTTTCTGGTTAGACCACCACAAGCCCTTTGCAACAGATACACACTCTCAGAGCTTGACGTAATGAAGATGCTACTCTGGCAGGATGATAGGTAGTGCTGAACAAATTGCACTACTGGAATGGACAAAAGCGACAGAAACTGTACAAAGAGCAAAAATATGACCAAGACAAAAAGACTGATCATTTGTAGGTACAATAGCAAATATTTAATGTCATGTAGGATTCCACAAATTCAATTAAACTGCTTACTACCTATTTTCTGTTAGGTGTTCATTTAAAAAAAAAAAAACAAACGTATCTAGTTAAAAAGAAAAATGTAATCTCTGTATCATCTCAAGAAGTAGCAAAAGACAAGGTTAGAGAGAAAAACAAAAGATTTTTAGATTACTTTAATATCTGACTGATGAAATCCTAGATATGTTAGTAGTAACTTTTGAGAAGCTGTGTTAACAGAGTACTAAAAAGATATGTCAAAAAAAGCCAACATGGAGCTTATATTTAAAAGGGGGGAAAAAATGGAGAAGGAAAGGAATGATGATCTTGTAATTTTACCCTCGATTCCTAGAAAAATAGTGGCAAGTATTCAAATAATTTTAAAGTTGCCAACAAGCAAGATGACAGTAGCCAAACTGTATTTGTCAAGAACAAATCGTACATATATATAAAGAATGTTTTTCTATGTATGACAGTATATCTTTTGTCTTCCTTTCTAGAAGTAGTAGAAAAATGCTGTAAATCAAGATCTCAGTACAGCTCTGAGGACTAGTGTAATATTCTCGTAAGTAACCTGGGGAAACAGCAGGAGAAAGCAAGCAAAAAAGATTAGAGGTGTGTACATACACCTCTGTATGTGCAGTTAGTATGGACAGATATCCTAAACGGAGTTTAAGGGTCTTGCCTGAGTGAAGGGATATGCAACACCATCACTGACAATAAGGATAATATAAGGAAAAAGATCATGATATATATAGCAATATAAAGCTGGCTTTAGCAAATAAGTTGGCGGGAAAAAATTTATTGTTATCAAACTGAAGAAATTATCTAAGAAACAAGACAGGTATAAGAGTTATACATATAGGCAGGAATAATCAGCTGCACTAACATAAGATGGGGAAGGACTGGTTAATGGCAGTTGACCAGAAAGCAAAAGTATCACAGGCTGAGTACGAATTAGCACTTTCATCCTATCAGGGAAAAAACCAAATCCGAGCGGGATGTATGAACAGGAGTATTATAGCCTTTTCCCTGCCCCTCAGAACTGGCAAGGCCTCAACAATACTGCCATATCTCACTGTGGGCATCATGCCTCAAGGAAGAGATGGAACATGAGATGAACTGTTCAGGACAGAGCACTGAGAATGATGCGAGATGCAGAAAACATGGTCTGTGCAGGATGACTGAGTGAAACAGGCTTGCTTGGCTCTCAAGAGAAGAGAAAGACAGTTCAATCTTAAGGGACTGCTAGAATACTTATTATTTTATGTCCATGGTACCTACTGTAAGTAGTTACTAGCTTCAATTGGGGTAAGAAAAATTCAAGTAAGATCTGGGGAAAAAAAAAGTTTAAATGTAAGCAGTGATCTATTCCACTAGGGCAGACAGCCTGGGAAGCTCTGAAGAATCCACCACACAGAGTCTTCAACAACCCCTGAGCTGCCTACAAACAAGTAGCTCCTCCTTAGGGCTGGAGGATGGCAGGATACCCCTTCCAGCCTTATGACTAATTCTGCTATCTGGCATGTGTACAAGTGACAACAAAAAATCAGTAAATGCTTCATAGGAGAAAAAAAAAAAGCAATAGATTGAGATAGCCATATAATTTTACTTAAACCAGTTCTACTTGCAAGTAAAATGGTTGAAGAAGCGATGGAGTGTATAACACTTTCTTTTTTAGTCGACTTAACAGAGCAGGATACAATCTGCAAAAGAGCATGGCCAACACTGACATAAGCAGCTTGATCTTCATGGTGTAGTGGAGTAACTTGCTGGTTCCAGTCACATTTTGAGGGGAGTCTTGTCATACTTCCCACTAATTTTGTGTCCTGCTGACAGTTTCAGCGGAAATGCGCAGGTCTGAGTGAGCTGGTTTCTTTGCCTTACCATGCTGGAGACCTGACCTGGTTTCGACTGGGATAGAGTTAATTTTCTTCCTAGTAGCTAGTATAGTGCTGTGTTTTGGATTTAGCATGAGAATAATGTTGATGACACACTGGTGTTTTAGCTGTTGCTAAGCAGTGCTTACTCTAGTCAAGGACTTTTCAGCTTCCCATGCTCTGCCAGGTGCACAAGAAGCTGGGAGGGAGCATAGCCAGGACAGCTAACCCAATTGACCAATGGGGTATTCCATACCATATGACGTCATGCTCAGTACAGAAAATGGGGGTTAGTGAAGGAGGGGGATCGCTGCTTGGGCATTGGTCGGCAGGTGGTGAGCAACTGCATTGTGCATCACTCATTTTGTATATTCTATCACCATTATTATTATTGTTATTTTCCCTGCCTTTTCTGTTCTATTAAACTGTCTTTACCTCAATCCACAAATTTTACTTCCCCCCCCCCGCCCCGATTCTCTCCCCCATCCCACTGTGGGGGGCGAGTGAGCAAGCAGCTGTGTGGTGTTTGGCTGCCTGTCAGGTTAAACCACAACAAGACCAGGGACAGGCCAATGCGAAGAAATTCATCTTGGAAAGTTTAAAGCAGCAACCCTGTGACTTTCTCTAGTTCACTAACAACTTAAAAGGAAAACAGGCTTAAGAAGATTTTAGTCCTTAGGGCCTAAAATGTGGCCTGTGAAACTGCCAGTAATTTTTGTAGGGCATGTGTGTGTAATAAACTAGGCAGGAGCTGAGCAGAACTGTTCCTGAACTCACTTCTGGTATTCAAAATGAACTAACGATAATTGAACTTGCATTAAAAAAAAGAAAGTCAGAACAGGAGGTCTAAATGCAGAAAAGGAGGCACACAAGGAGACTATCACACCAGAATTGCTCTCCCACCAACTCCCCTTTAAAAACCTGCGTCCATAGATGGACATAATTCATGGCTAGCTAAAGTTGCTTTTTCTCTGATCAGCACAAGCTGCAGTGAAAAAATCCAGCCTGGCTCTTCCCTTTTATATTAAATTGTCAGGAAAAAACAATAATAGAGTTGTATCTCTTCCTTAAATCAGTATCTTTGCTTCAGTTTGGATTAAAGTACCCAAATAATGCAAATGAAAAGCAACATGAAAAAAGAAAAAAAACAAATTAGTAAATGCTTCTACATAAACTCTGTAAGACATACAAAACTCACCTGAAAGATATGAGGCTTAAATTTGCCATGTATCTACAAAATGGTAATTTCTGGAGGAAGAAAAAAAAAATCAAACACTAGAAAGCAAGACATTTCTGTTTGCAACTACAAGAACAACCTGTCACTAACAGATTAATGAATAAGCTTTCTGTTTGCCACACAAGAGGTTGATTCTTCTTTGGATAATATTAATACTACTGAGAAAAGTAAACGAAGAAAAGACATTCCCTTCTTATGAAGGGGTAAGACAAAGTGAAACACATTTGAATAGAAAATAAAATAAATACAACTCTTCCACAGTATAGACACTGCCATAGAAAGCAACCTTCTAAGCAATGAGCTCACAAAGAAGTAAAACAAAAGGAAAACAGATTTCTATGCAGAAAGCTTCTATTATTTATTCACTTTTAGTCCGATTGTATGGTCCCTGTGGGGACAAATGTTAGCAGGTAATTAACTATCAAATAATAAATTAAACACAGAAAGGAGAAATATTTGTGAAGACATTTATTTCCAGCAAAGTAGGAACAATTAGGCAATTGAATGACAACTAATTTCCCTAGTGTCAAAATCTCTCCTGGATTCAATTTCAGTGGGAACAGAAGACTCTTGGGCAGGCTGTAAAAGGACCCAAGTATTTTCTGCTAGAGCTTTGCACAGAGCATCAGTGGTTCTAAAAGTTCCTAAACGTCAATATTTCTTACAGTGGATTTTACAATCAGATACATGTTGAGAAGAAAAAGGGCAAATGTCTTGAAATAATTTTTCCTCCAAAGAGTTTGCCAAAAATCAGTTCTGAAAAAGTTTGGCAGTTTTGGTTTGGGAAACAGCAACTAGAGTTTTCATTACGTAACCATATTCCTTTTAAAATAAGCAAAGCATCCCAAGATTATGAATTTTCAAGGGTGTACACAGCGACAAAGGATACATGTGTATGAACACATACATATATGCTTACTATGAAAAGGAGCTAGAAAGTCCAGGTGAATTTTGATAGACTGGTAGATATTACCGACATTAAGTCAAGGAATAACATGGGAAGGGGTAAGATACCTTTCCTATGAACTTCTATATTGACCCTGTTAAAATTCATTTTACAAAATTCAGGCAAGAAGTCCCTTTGCCTCTAAGCTTAAATATTCAAAACCATTTTCTGAAGAAAAAGTGCTGCTGGCTAACTCTTCAAAATGACAAGTACTAGGTGTACTACAGCACTTCTTACTGGATCTACAGAGTAAGGAACGCAAGAAAAGAAATGGTAGGGAGAACAATGAAATACCTTTTGCAAGCCAAAACGCAATGCTGAGCAACAGCAAGATGATTCACCAGGTAATTTGCCATTCCTACACATCTTTTCCTGCCTATGGTTGCAGGCCAAAAAAACCAATCCCAAATGAGTATCAGATCCACTTTCAGCAGCACTGCCAAACTGATTGGTCTCATATGCTTTGGCTGAGTAAACTAAGGGTAGAGAAAGTTTCCACTAATGGACTGATGTGTAAGGCATTTCTTAGCGCACAGTGATTTTATTTTCCTTTCAACTGTTCGCACGTATTAAAAATGAACATTATATGGAATAGTAAGGAAACAGCTAAAGATTCTCTAGTAACAAGGCAAAACAGCAGCCTGCTCTTGGCCGGGCTTAGACTCTTGATCCTGCCTTTCAATTTCTCACTCTGTACCCTATTAGGATACCGTTTGCATAAAATGAAAATTTGTTTTCAATTCTGTCACTAAATTTTAGAGAAAATGTTATTCTTGGAAGGAAAACAAGCAGTTGGGGGGAAAAAAAGAAATCTTAAATCTGCGCTCTTTCGAGGGAATTACCACTATATTGAGAAAGTTTTGGTTTTCAATTCTTACTGATCTAGTTTTTCTACACAGTAAAGGAGAAGAGACAACCATTCTCCCCACTCTACAGTAAAGGAATCATAACTGTGTCAATGTGTGTAATATTACATTTAAACTGGCCACAAGACCAAGTTAAAGCTGCTTTCTCTGTACACATCTATTATTATTTTCCTAAAATGAATTCCTATGGTAGAATGATGCCAACACAATACTAAAGCACAGCATGACACTGCCCTAAGTCCCCAAAGTTCACAATCTCATTGGATGAGATTGTTCTGCTGAGTTCATGTTCGTCATGGTTAGTATTTACATCGAAGAGTTTTAGATAACTTTAATTAAAAACTGTAATACAGAAAGATATTAGTGCCATGATGCATTCATATTAACTAAGGAATTAACTCTGCCCTGGTACCATGTGGTATTAGGTGCTTTTGCTGCCACGACTGCTGCTCAGTATTTAATATTCTGTATGTACATTGCTATTGTTGGCACCATGTGAATCACTAAATGAAAGTGAAGATTTCTGCCAAATTTATCCTGTTAAACACTGGACTAGCAGCCCATCCTGCAGCTCACACTTCCCGGGTAGTCTGACACACAAAAGGACATCTCAAGCCCAATGAATCACATCACTTTAATAAGAAAGTTACGAAGTAAATGAAATGTCAGAGAGGTAAAGCTATTGACTGAAATTTAGTACAAATGATAGACTACTAATTAGTAACTACAGCAGCCTGTGAAGAGGCAACACTGCCTTTCCATATAGATTTATTCTTTTCATTCTTATTTACTTTAGTTTTATGCTACGTTTGATGCGAGCTTAATTTTCCCCCACTTGCCATCAGGCCAGGGGAGCCTCCCTTACTGCATTAGGGAATGCCAGGCCTTAATCGAACACCCACAGTCCTTGTGGTGCTCAGGCTTTTTCAGTGTCTGGAGCTAGTATTTGAGGTTGCAATACTAATAATTTAAAAAAAAAAAAAAAAAAAAAATCCCACCACCCAGTTCAAGTCTTAATTCTTCTTTTAAAGAGGGATGGATGCAATTTAAGTACAAGAAGGTTTCCTCTTAGCTAAATGTGTGCCCCCAGAAAAAAAAAAACCACAAAGTAAAAAAACACAAAAATCAAACCAACCTGCACTGTATGTTTATTTTAATAGAGTACACAAAGAGAAATTAAAAAAAATATGAACACTATTCTAAAACATTGAAGCAGTGGGGGGGGGGAGACATCTTTTCAAAATAATAATAGTTTTAGATTACATTTAACTTAAAGATAAACAGACAGATTCTCCATAAAATAACATCTATTACAATATTTACAACCTATGTTTCCAAGATTTTTTCCATAAATTCTAAGATTAGATAGCTATTAAACATGACCCTTCTGTTCAGCATCGTTGTCTTATCTGGCGTTGCAGGGGGGGAGACATCTTTTCAAAATAATAATAGTTTTAGATTACATTTAACTTAAAGATAAACAGACAGATTCTCCATAAAATAACATCTATTACAATATTTACAACCTATGTTTCCAAGATTTTTTCCATAAATTCTAAGATTAGATAGCTATTAAACATGACCCTTCTGTTCAGCATCGTTGTCTTATCTGGCGTTGCAGGCAGGTAAGTAAAGTTATCCCAATGTTTATAAAAAGAAACTGTAGCAACATGTTTTTAAAAAATCTTTTGCTAGGTCTGAAAAGAAGAAAACCAGGCAGAGTCGTTACAAACGCACTCCCAAATCAGTCCCGACATGGCCAGAGGGCAGAGTCGGGATCGGGAGCTGCAGGGCAGACAGCAGAGTGCAGACACTCCGCTGTACGCAGCGCACGCAGCTGTCCTGGCAGGAGTTACAAAATACGGGACACCGCATGAACAGTGACATGGCAAGAAAGAAGCGAGCTTTCGCCTCCGGTCCTGTAAACGTAAGTAGAATCTGTGTCACAAAATTAGATAATGTCACACATTTCTTAATACCGCCGGCACTGCTTTGATGTGATCACTGGGCATAAAAGTTAAATGACAAATCTCCTTCAGAACTGAAGATGTAGTTTACATTTGGGTTTTCTTTCCCCCTGCCCCCCTCAAGAAAAGATGAAAGTTTCTAAGACAAAAAAAATTAGACTAGAATGAAATCAAGAGCAATGCCAACCTGACAGACCAGTGGCACCAGGCCCCCATCCCAGAACTCCGCTACTCTGGAGGGAAATGGAGCTGCAAACACTTAACGTTCATGAGGAAGACAGAAAGAAATCCCTCCTCTTGAACACTGCCCACACGCACTTGCTGTCACATCAGTACCACGATAGTGACATGAGGAGTTGCACCTTTGAAAGGAAAATTTTTAAGAAAACCTGAGTGACTCAACTCAAATACCACTAACTACTAACATTGTAACACTTTGCATTATATACTTTAGAACTTTATATGCTAGAAACAACTGATTCTTTTTGAAATCTCCTTTTTAATTAGGTAGTTACAGATATTTTTACTCTTGATGGGTGTTATGAGCCTCTGTTCTTCTGCAAACACACCACTACAGAGGATAATATAAAGACAGGCCTCAGGTATGAGAACCACAACTTTATTTTTGTCCCATAAACCCATCAGTCCTCACGCTGAGGTAAACAAGTGCAATAAATCAAAGCTACTGATGCACATATAATCCAAATAGCCTCTTTGTATTACTAGCTGTCAGCATGGGCCACTGGGCAACTACTGTACCTACATTCATATGTCTCTTTCATTTAATAAGGCTTCATTTAACCTGATAGATTGTGTTATCTTTTCTAAGGGTTAATTTTAAAATTATTCTTCCCTTGCTAGCATCTTTTCCAGGTAATTTAGCTCAATATTATAAACATTTTACTTTTCTCACTACAAAAGGAGTTACCAGAGCTAAAAAATTCTCTATAGAAGGTGACCATATGTAATTCCAGTAGCACTTGTTTGTTGTTTTTTTTTTACCCAGAGAAAGTGGTTTTGATTAATACAGTCTTTTCAAAAATGTTTTTTAAGTAGTCTTACTTTTTCCAAATTGTTTTTTAAAATAAATAAATACGTGGACTGCGTTGTTGAGGCATAAACAGCTACATGGAACAAGCAGTGACTTCCGTAAATGAACACGAATATGTTACAGCTGTGTGCCTGCTAGGAAACAGCTCACAAAAAGAGCATCCCACCCAATATGTCAGCTGCATCTTCTTTTCCATCCCAGTCCTAACTCAGATACCCTCACAAACCTTCATCCAAGACAAGGAGAGAGTGCGTACACAGAGGAAAAGACGATACATAGTATTGGTATATTATTGGTAAAGTAGCTCCATTCCCATGCCCAGGTTTAAATTTTTTTTGTCTGACTTCTGAGCACTTTCTGTGAGAAAACAGTGTGTTTCATAAGAAATACAGACACAAAAAACCTTTGTTATATACACTACCTGTCAAAGAAAAAAATAAATGCTACGGAAAACAAATTAATTTTTAAACACTTGCTAGTGTTTCATCCAGATTCAATTGCTAGTCCTTACTGGCTGGTAACCAGACCAGTTAAACACAACCAAACCCCTACACAAAACACCAAGCTGCAACTCCCCTTAAGGAGGCCGTGATTGCAGCCCCTTCTGCACACCCACCCCCAAGGCAGGCTGCACCAGGGCCATCAGCGGTTTTGTTGCAGTCTTACAGGCATTTCACGACAGTTATGGGCAGTTTCAATGCTCTCTTACACAAGTAACGCTTCATAACTGTTCATTTATGTGAAATTTTCATCAGCTTTTGGCAATGTTATTAGCACATGTTGGAATTTAGGCTTTTTCAAGGTTATAATGCCAGCGTGACACATTTCTAGGTTAATTCTTACTTACAGAGCTTAACTCAAAGTGCACTATTTATAAAGATGACAAAGACTGGATCTGATGTCTAATATTTAAGTAGCTAGCAACTAACAGAAACATGCCTATCTGTAAGGATTTTCATTTTGAGATGCCATGAGTTTTCAAACCTTCTACAAGAAGGGGCTATTTTTTAGGTAACTAAGCCCTTCTCATAGGGGTGAGGCAGTGCAAACAGAAAGAAAAGAAGTAATTCATCACTGTTGCTTCTTTCCCTCTGTCCTTTCGGTCAATTGATTCTGTGCATCTGCATCACCTTTAAATTTGGGGGGAAAGAAATGAAAAGAAAGTTATAAATTACAGAACCATTTAAAAAATAAGGAGGGGGATGGGCATAATGGCACTAAGCTCCTCTTTCCTTTTTGCTAGACAAGGAAGCAAACCAACACGATTTGCTCATGCAGTTAGCAGATTTCCCTGCCCTTGTGACCTGGCCCGATGCCATCTTGTCCTGGGGAAGATGAAAAGAGCTGACCTGAGCAAAGATGCTTCTCTCTGAACAGCAGCACAAAAATCACTTCTTTTAAGCACCTGCCAGCACAGAAAGGGGAAGTCACCAGCTGTGTGTTATGATGTACAAGTACACAATGTTTGCATTCACAAGCTACATCTAGCAGCTCAGTTTTACAGCTGACAGATTGCCTCCCTGAGAAATTAAGACAACTCTCCTTCACTGTAGCTGGCAGATTTCTTAGGCTCCAAAGGACATTTAAAAGTTATGCAGGTATGCATATTATTCACAGGGAGCTTCCGTATAGCAGTCTCTTGAATGCGCACCACTGGTCCATTAAAAAACATTCACAAAACCAAAAATGCACAGCTATAACATGCAGAGCAAAGTGACTTGAAGTGATCAAAGTCTATGATCTGACTAGTGTATCAGGATATAATTTCATTCTTGTAATTACATTAAAGAGAGAGAGTTTGTTCCCTGTCACATGCACACTCTGTGTGTGACCAGTAAAGCCAGTAGTGATCTAGTCACAGAGACAAATTATTACCATCCAACTGAAAGCTCAATTAAACAATACTAATATTACACAACAGCTCAAAATTAAATTAAACAGAGATCTTAATAGGAGTGTTACAAAATGCTGTTATGGGCAAAAGAAAACACCTTTTAGATACTGGTAAGAATCTTCTGTCAGTCCAATGTTTTAACTGTCTAATAATTTGTATTATCTAGTACAGAAAAACTTCTTTAATAATACAGTTAAAATACTTCCAAGTATTTATCCCTTTCTCTGGTGTAAGCTCGCCCTACCATTAACCATCTAGGTCCTGAGATTAGTAGCGCCAATCTTCCTCAAGAAGGACCAGGAAGGGCAGGTTTATAAGATATCCCTATCCTGGGGTCCTTGCCAGGAGGAGTTAGATATTGGTGATGGGCCATGCTCCCTCCTCAGATTTGGGTCCTTTCAGAGCTATTTTATTTAATACATTTTTTTCACCACAGTCTGGTTCCTTCTCCTCGCTTCCCAGGTAAAGGTTGAAGGTTGCCCAGCAGCCCCCGCCAAGCTCAGTCAACACAAAGGACTTCCGTTTTTCATGCAGTGACTATCAGAAGTTGTCAGACCTTCACTGCCTTTGGGATTCACAAGTTTTATAGGTCACCTGTTAGGGAACAGGAGCTGGATGCATTTCAGAGCTCCAACCAAGACGACGCTTTTCCTTTACCTATTACATCAACCAAGCTGAGTGGGGTTCCCACAACTCATGGCAAGGGCCTGGTCCAAACCTTCCAGATGAAAATGGATAGGTACACTCTCCACAAAAATTTGGCTTTGACAAAGGTTTCTATCAGTACTAATTAAAAGTAGTAACTGTACAAGAGCACTGCTGGGACTGTCTGGGGCCGTAAGATGATGCGAGCCTCAGCCTCAGTCAATGACTCCTCATTGACTCCTCAGGTTTTTTAATACTGATTGAGTAGCGAGCCGTTTCCCGAGTAAAGGCTTAGGAGAACGCGTCTCTTCTGATACACAGCTGTCTAAAACCTGTTATAGCTCTAACAAAACCAGTGTCATGACACCTGGTAGGATCACTGCACAAGACAGCAACCTTTGTGGGTTGTAGCTTTTTAGCGTTCTCCTGCTGCTGTAAAGAACTTTCCTTACCAGTGACCACAAAAGCCAAACACACCTTACAAGGAACTCTGGACCATTTCCTTTATGGACCAGCTTTCTTGAAAGATATTTCAATCTAATTCAGACTCTTTACTTTCCCGAAGAGTCAAAATTGGAGAATGATACATGTTCCCTTGTTATCTTTATTCCAACAATCAGAAATACTACAAAATTAGAAAAAAAGAAAACAAAACCAACAAACCCAGATTGAGGATTTTACATAATTTTATTCTCCCCTGAGTTGTGGTCTTGATGGGAAGAAGGAACATGCAGAATAGGTTAAGCATGAAAGACTGAAGCTGCTAACCTCTAATCCAAGCTTTGCCACTTCATCCTCCTGGAGCCTTGGACAAATAACTGAGTATGCCTTGTCCCATTTTTCCACATTTTCAAATTGGGAAGTTATTTTATTGAATTGGATCTTTCTCAGAGAGCATTAGCGTTTCAATAAGCAAATCATAAATCAAGGATGGGAGGATATGGATTACAAAAACACTGTTTGCATAGTTAGACAAACCTCCCATTCCATAAAGTCCCTCATGCCTCTCCTCCCAATACCCTGGCACCACATAAGGCCTTTGCTCATGACTGTGCATGCCCTATCGTTCCTTCCATCCAAGAACTTGTATTGCTTCATTTTGGTAAGCCGCTCTGCAATGTTTTATATCTTGATCGGCACCAACTTTCTGCCCTTCTCCCCCGCTTTTTTTTTGTAAACTGCAGACTGCAATTTAAACAGACAGCCCTCCAAGAGACACTGATCATCATCATCATCTCTCTCCAGCTCTGCCTCTTGCTGACTGGATTTTATTGCATTTGCTGCAATTGCTTTTTCACTGGCCTCCTACTGTTTTTTATTGCATCTTCTCCGCTACACATCATTTTTTGGAGTTGAAATTTGTGGTCCGTATATTGTTTCTTAAAAAAACCCTAAGTAATAGTATTTTTCTTCTATGTATAAAAATATTTGTTTGAATATGGCAACCACATTTATCTGAAAACAAAAATGTTAAAAGTTTCTTATGTCAATCAGACAATTAATTTTCTTCAAACTTCCCAACCATCAAAAGTTATTTGTAATTTGGTTTGAAGAATTCAGTTAGTATACTACCAGAGCCTTCTGAGGGTCTCTTAAATCTCTCCAAAAAGACAGTTCTTCCAAAGACTGCTCAACTGCCTGGGAAGCAACTCCCCACTTTACCTATTAAGGTAACTCCCCACCTGTCACTATTAAGGTGCTCACTAGCATACTGCTTCAATCTTTATATAACTGCATTTTTGCAAATGTATTATTTCTACTTTTTTCTGCATTTCGTATGCTTTCACTCTTGCACTGATACTGCAACGAAACACTCTCAACATTAATACAGCTATCTTGCTCCACATTTTCCATTAAGTTAAATAGTTATATCTGGCATCATCTTACCTATCCCTGACTCTTCCCTGGTTTTATAATGTTACTTAACATAAGACATAGTTGAAGAGAGACACTGCTTGATGCACGCTGCCTCCAAATTATTTTCCAATAATCTTCATCCCTGTTGCCACACTTTCTTCACGCTTATTTCCAATTGTCTTATTCTAGGGTTCTCTATTCTCTCCTTACAAATCTCCCTTTCAGGGCCACATACCTTACAAACTTTGGTCAACCACGGACACTTGTCTACTGCCAATGTGATTGACAGTAATCCCACCTCTGCAAACCCATGGATACTTTGAATGCTCATAAGAGGAGAAATAACATTGCTTTTTTTGCATTCGCTTTGCTTAAAGGTATGATTATATTAACAACACTTGTTCATCTTTACAGCCTACAGCTGTTTTTTGCAGACCTCCATTTCCTGGGCCAGATCTGCCGTCACCAGAACCATTCTTAGGGCACACACCTGAAGATCTGTCATAAGACTTTTCAAATTCATTAAAGAACACATCTGCTCCTTCATTTCCCAGGCCTTTAGTGGTAGAGTGCATGCTGATGACCTTCGTCCATAGGTAACAGCTGCCTCTAATCACTATGACTAATAGTTTTAGACACTAAAAAGCTTGCTCGTATTTATTGTAGTCTTTCTTCTATTTTAAAAACATCATTCTGATCACTAAACGTAACAGTCTCTCGAAGTTCTCTAAAGAAAGCAGTTATATGCTTCCTTTAGTGTATCCCTTGGGGCAGCACCAAGTTTATAAACTCAAGTGTCCAACACTGTTAATTTTCAGCTCATCTTCTGAAGAGAAATTGCTTGTACCTATTATCGTCTTTGCTTTAAGGAAAATAAGGTTGTGTCTTTTTGGTTTTTTAAAAGGTATTAACCTAATTTCCAATACTCCACTTGAGAAGGTGAAGTAAAACGATTACAATAAACAAACACTTTTCTTAACCTAGTATTTTTTTTCCCCATATTGAAAACAATTGCCAGTTCCGCTACCATTAAATCACCCTCTACTCTCATTCCAGGCAGAGCACTGTAGTTTGTTTTCCACACAAACTAATCTGCCACAAAAAAGTTAAAGATTAATTATCTTTTTCTAGTCTTCTAGAAGAGTACCATATAAGAAGGTATCACTAAAAAGAATTAATATTAAAAGGCATTAAAATTATAAAAGGAACATTGCAATATTCTTCCAAAGGGCACACCTGTAAATATTCATTACAAGGGTACTCTAATTACTTAATTTACAATGATAATATCTTAATTCATCATCAACAACGTTTATAATCTAAGAGAAGTTGCAGACACAACAATCATTAATATCACATCTGTAAGTAAGAATAGTCTGACTGAGATGAATTCCTTCTCCCAGGCTACATTTTAAGCCCACCATACAAATTCAATAATGTATGGATGTATCTGCTGGCCAGAACTGTGCTATTTTTAATATTTCTCTGGATGCTCAGTGAGGAAGTGCTTTGACATAAAAGGCTAAAGCAAACAAAGACAGCTACTGAGCATTCAGGGTGGAAAGCTTACGAAAAAAATAAAGTAATCAAATAGAATAAAATACACATTACTGCCAGATGAATTCATCCCAATAAATAGCAAGTTCCTGCAGAATGCTAGCACTGTTCTTCAGGAGTAGTCTTTATCAACACTACTGGTAATCAAAGGGCCACCTAACCTTGTCTGAACACATTTACGTTTCACCTTGTGTCCTGTCCTGCTATTGTTTAGTGGCTAGAGAGGAAGAATAATAAGAGAGTATTCAGGCATACAAATTCTTGTCATCTTACAAAATTGTAATTTTATGGTTATAAGAAGAAACATTTTAATTAGGTGTTAGCAACAGGAAGGAGCTGGTTCCCAACCCTGCCTGCCAGCACTCAGCAACACTGGCCAAGTCTGTGGAGCCTCCCAGGGTAACACAAAAGCTGCGCATCAGGCAGCTCTTTTGCCAAGCGTCTTCTGATGTCTGAAGCATCGCAAATACACGAGACTCTTCTGGAATACCATGTCCTTCACAGATTGGCTTCATCCTTCCAGAAGTTCAAATGCAGGAGCCAGGTTTGGAGTTTGCATATCTACTTCCCTGAACTCAGGAATGGTTTCCCGGTTCTCTAGGGATCAAATTAGTTTTAATGGCAAGCTTTCATATATAATAAGTAAAGGTTTATTTCATCCCACCCACAGAGAAATAACATATGGCAAATAACAAATTATGTGAGTCCCACCGAAGATCTATTGCACATATTTTAAATGGCAGGTAAGTGATACAGAAACCTTGTGACAGTACTCTACAAATGTAACCTTTAATGTTAATGATTTAAGCCCATATTCACACATGGTTTAATTTCAAAGAATAATTAGGCAACCAATATCTCCATCTGGCTCGAAATGCTTGTTGACGCTTTTGTAATCATTCTCATCAGCCTTCAAACTGGCTGAGATTTTTAAAATATAAAAACATTCCACAGTCACTTATCAGTTGTGTCAGCTGACTGGTGGTTTAGGTCCAGGATGACACTTTTGGTAGCTGAAGGAGGCTATGACTGCTGCTATCCTGCTGTCAGTCACCGTGCACAAAGAATCTCAATTAAGTTGGGAGAAACTGAAGTTCAAGTCATTCCACACACAAAGAGCCACACTTTCTCCCAGTTTCTTTGGACTTCTTTGTATAAGCAATTTGGGAACCCAGAGATCCCATATTGCAACCCTAATAGCCAAGCTATTAACTATGCTGCTGTATGCCTGGCTCATGGCTTGGTTTTGTCAGAGATTTCTTTAAAGGTCTTTGACCAGTCCCATTACAATAATAATTGTAAGAATAAAGAAAACCTTGAGAATTTTTATAGGATGAGAAAGCAGCCTTGGCATTCAGCAACTGCAGGAAAATATAAGTGAACAAACCATGTATCAGTCTGGCCAGGAGAAGAGAGTAATGTTAAAGGATGAGACAGCAACTTCATACAAGAAATCATATGTAGCAGGTTTAGTCCTGGATGCTAACTTACCAGAGTGATTTCTGTTTAGTTTTATCCGACGCTGACATTTCAGTTTGTAACACAAATCTAAGCGCGAGTGTGAAAACAGTGTTTCCTTTGTCACCAGCCCTGGCACAGCCCCCCATGGATGCAAGTCCTTTGAGGGAGACAGATGTTTTGCCACTTGCAGAGACTTTCCTCCTCACCAAGCCACTGCCTATGGGAGTATCTGGCCCCCTCCGATTCAAGGAAACGACCCCGTTCTCTGGGAGACCCTGGTACTCCGGTTTAGCTACAGCCCAAGCGGCTCACCTCCTCCCCGCTCTCAGAAGCTTCTTTCCTCTAAATCAGAAGATTCAGTTCTGACTTCTTACTAACCAGCACACAACATCAACTCTCACTCCAGACATCACCTGGATTTTAGCATCATTATTCAGGCTCTTTCAAACGCAGCTTCTTTGGGACCTGGCCAAAATGGTACTTCCATTCCTCACAGAAAGCACGTGTCTCAGATGCAGAATGGAAAAAAGGCAAAACCCATTTTGAAACACTGTCATCCTTCCCTCCACAAATGAAATCTGCTAATTAGTCTAATTCCCAGACTGTAGCCAATTCAGCAAATACATTAAAAGAGGGAAAGGTGTGACTGAAATCTCAACAGCTACGAACGTCAAGCTGATCACTCCCTTACCCTTTTCACTAAAGAGGAACTCACCATCTTGCATTCTTTCTCCCCCCACTCTCATAAATAACCTCTCTCTCTCTCTCTCTCTCAATAAAAAGAGACAGAAAGCATGAATAACTAGTAAACATCTCAGAACTTTTATAGAAATATAGTACATAATTTACTATCCACAGTGGCAAAATAAAAAAAAAAGGAGAGGTGTAGCATAAAGAAGCAATATTCATTTATGAGAGAAAGTGAATGTGGAAGAAAGAAATGTTAACTGAAATACTTCTCATACAACATTTCCTTTCCAGCAGAGGATATCTTTATAGCTCTTACATACACTAAACCACAGCTCTGGTTGCATGAGAGATTGTTTATTGCACCTGAAATGGTCTCTATTACTTGGGTTGCATGACAGAATAAAATAATGAAAACCCCGTACTGCTACAGTGTGGCAGTCTGTACAGCATTTTTCTTTCAGCATGTCAGCTTAAGACTTTTTCCCCCTATTATTTCCACTTAAAACAGTTCCTTTTTGTTTTTATGTAATTAGAGGAAAAAATAAGAATAATATTAAAAATTAGACTGATACAGAGAGATTATTTTTGCAGAAATACCGAAGTAGCTGAAAGTTAAACATGGAAAGTGGTGGCATGAAGGGTAAAATGAAAGGGATAACATACTTCTTGGTATCAACAGACAGTTGTGGCACTATGACAGCAAGAGAACAGAAAAGCATTATTGCTTTTACTTATTAAATAAAACAAATGTAACCAGTTACTCTTTATCATACTTAAATTCTGAGTTAGCAACTTCTTTAAACAGTTATAAAAATATTGATGCAGAAGAGATTTTTTGTGATGCAAATAAACTATTAATCCTGATGTCAATAACACAATTTTAATCCCATTACAGAAAGCTTTATTTGTTTCTCAAGTACGATTACAAATTCATAGCAAAGATTAACATATTTCATTTGACAGTAGAGACTTCCCCAGCTTTAACTAAATCCATTTTGGAAGAAGACAGGGAAAACCAGACCCTACAGGATACACATTTGTCGCAGTGTTCTTTGGTTGTCTAGCTTTTTTATCATTATTAATAGTTTGCGTATTAGTGCTCCAATTCTGATCAAGTAAGATGACCCAATTCCATAAAACCATTAAAGTTTTGGTTTTTTGGTTTGTTTTTTATCAAACTTTGGATAATATGAAGTACATCACAGGCAAAAGAGGTAATTGTGACCAAAAAATACAAGTAGCCTAGATTACCATGTCAATCTAGTTGGGATCAGCCATATTTATACAGACATTAAAGCAAGTACATAAGGAGTCCAGTTGAGTCATACAAAAAGACAGTAAGAGTATATTTATGAATGGTGAATAAGGTCAAAACAAAGCTCTGTAAACAGCAGATTGTCACATTTAAAGACTGCACTGAGAAAAGGGAGAGGGAGATTTTTAACAGTGCATGGTATTTTGGGAACTGTTTTCTCCAAATTATTTTTCAACTGAAATTACATATTACTTCATTAATGCTTTAGGACTTTCCATGCAAGTGAAACCAGAAAGTTTTTTTCCTTTTTTTAAATTAATTCAGCTGAGTTTTTGAACAAAATCAAAATATTCCAATTTTCATTTCCCATTCAAAGTTATTTACAGCTTACATAGACCTTCTGAAATTGTATTTTCAATAAATGAAAACACCAATCTGTATAAGTTTTACCCAGCTTCCAAACAAAAACTGTGTGAGAATGTATCTAAGCATGGGAAGACACATCAGGCTATTAGCAACACTGACTTCAGGCTAGTAGTGTAAGACAGAGCTAACAGTCTTAGGAAGATTTGACATTGCCCTTCAAGAACCCGGATGTGTTAGAACTTTTCCCCTTGCATCAAAGTGAAATTTAGAAAATAGAAAAGGTCTCTGAAAAGAATAACTTTTATTGTTTATGGAAAGAGGGAAAGGAGATTAAAAAAATACTGTCTTTAAATGAAATGCATGGAAACATTTTTAAACAAAGTGAAATGCAAAATCTCTACCTAGGAATAAAGAATATAGCCCAAAACTACTCAGTGGAGGAACTGCATCTAAGAAATGTACAAGTTAGAAAAGGACTTGCAAATTAAAAAAAAAAAACAAAAACAAAAAACCAAAACATTTGAATCATACTGGAAAATACCTGAATATGAACTCCAGCAGAGTTCAGCAGAGAATAGCAGAATCACGCAAATCAGCAGGTACTTAAATGGAGGGACATCAATGCTGGATAAGGAGATACTACCTCATTACCTGGGCTTTAATGAGAGCTGTGGAAATGATGTTCCAGTTCTGTCTCTGCTCTTGATAATTTCTGAACATCTTTAAAATGTTCAGAAAATAATTTACATTAGCCATACTGAAAAAGCCTACCACGCAGGGAGGGAACACTAAATGAACTGGATTATTTTATCACTGAGATCATTAAGGGGATTTGATTATGAAGTTGAAGTTCCTGCATACAAAAAGACATTCTGATGCTAGACAGCTCTTAAACTGAGCAAGGGAAGATGTAACACAACTAGCAGACAAATGGAGACTATCCATGTAGTGGAAAGGTTTACAAGAGGAAACCTAAACCATCCTAGATGCTGTCTCTCAAGGCCTTCTGACTTGTAAAAGTAACAGTCCTGAGACACAAAAATATTTGGTGAACTTCCATAGACTTCACTGTACCAGAGGTCAGAACACTGTCATAACATCCTCCTGGCTTTAAAGTAATCTCTGGACATGTACCAAATGCTATTTCTTATTTTCATTTTAAGGTAGCAAGCAATGCATTTTTATAAGTTGTTTTAAAATATAATCAAGCTACATTGCTATTAGTTATCCTCCTTCCCCCTATAATCAGTTTAGAAAGGTGATCAGGCATTGGGTCCCAGTAGATACATTTCAGTCATCTTAAAAACAGGTGTACTAATAGGCTTATAGAGACCTCATATAAAAACGATACTTCCCCATACAGCTCTCCTAAACCTACCATACTTTTACTCAGTGTGCCGATATAGCTATTCTGTGTTAGCTTTTCTTGACTAAAAGGCAGCAATTTACTCCTTCAGTAGAACTATCTGCATGACACCGATTAGGGAGTAGGCTGACATCATGTAACAGGTTTTTACTGGAACTCACCTCCCATCAAGAGATAGAGACTTACTTTGTCTTAACATGTTATCTCTGTTTTTTACCAAATGTACACTGCACCTCCCATGTTTGATATGGGTTCATCCATCACCTGTCCTTCAAAGCCCGAATGGAAGTCCTGTTCTAGAAAATTAAGGAATTATATACCTTAAAGATTTTATTCAGTGAAGTTAACTGGGGTATGTTTAAAAATCACTGCGCCATTCCAGAGTTACTAGAAGAGAAGCAATGTCCAATCCTACCTAATTTCCTTAACTGCTTTCTCTTCTCCTTTTGCAAACTGTTTAATTCCAGCAATCTGTGTCCTTTCCATTCTGCTGGATTTAAGACACATTTTCAGAGTTTTGATAGTTAAACATGATTTCTATTTTCAGATTCCTATAGCAGTCCCTTGCATCTTTTTAACTTTCATCTTCATAAAGGAGGCTGGCTCTCCACATCGCCCCTTAAAGTTGTTTTGGCTGTTTACTACTCTGCCCATCAGCACTGATTCAATACCAATCACGCAGAGTTTGTGCTTTCTATTACCCAGCCGTTCATACTTCAGGCAGATTTGAAAAATTGCTCTTTGCTTTTGTTGGCTCCTGTTCAAGTCACACTTACAACTATGCAAAAAAACCAAGGTTTCTCCTAGGTTTTACCTCAGGTAGTAGAAAAACAGTAGATTCTGGAAAGAAATTGGCTTGATTCAGTTGTTTGACTGTTTCAAATACGGGGGGGAAATTAGTCACCTGTGCAAAATGAAGTACTTTAAAACTAGATCATTAGATTGTGATTACATATCATGTTATTTTATTTAAGACATATATTTTTCTGAAAGATATGCCTTTGCCTGCTACACTGAGAATACTATTTCCAAGTATAAAGCAAACATTTTTTCTTAGATTTCAGATCTTTGAGGGCAGTGTCTAAATTCTTGTTTAGAAGTAGTACTTGTGGGCTTCCAGTTTCCATATGATGGCAGCCTGCGTTAATATTCTGCTGCTGCCGTAAGACTCTCCACAGCACAGGGTGTCCACACTCTGACTCCTAATGATATAGCAGACCTTCACACAGGGATCCATTCATTGTAACGGAAGAAATATTTATCTCTTTATTCCAAGAAAGAAATCTTCGGTTGTAATCGAGCAAGCGCTCCCATCCATCCAGGTGGATAAATGAGAATTTCAGATCAAAAACGTGCCTAGATTGGCTTTCTGAAGCTCAGATCCAAATCAATATTTTTCAATTTCCCACTACAAAGACTAGGGTACTGTCATTTTGGTAACCATCACAGGGAATGCTTTTGTTTGTGGATTTTATCACTTTGAAAAGATTCCTCGACAAAGACCAAAACCCTTGCCCGCACTCCCAAACAATTCAGTGCTAACCATACCTAAGTATATTACTTACCGGTCAGCCAAGACCACATATAAGCTATTTTTATCCAAAGACATAATAAACACAGGCAAATATGATTATAGTGTTCTATTGTACCTTGTAACTCTCCTATTGCAAATGAACCTTCCAGCTCCCTATTTTTTTTTTGTCTTAAAAACAGGTAATCTAAAATTGAAATTTGTTCCATAGTTAATCCAATTAAAGTTTCCTTTTTATGTGTCTAAGACTCCTTGCGTTCTGAAGCCTTTTAATTAATACCGAACAAGGGCTTTGTTTACCCTTCTGGATTATAGACTTTAGCATGTCCCTGCGCTGCCTTTGTCACTGGAAATGAAGAAAAAGTTGATGCCCTTTATTTTGGCATTATGCCTTTCCTCTTCTCAGGAATTAAGGTCCTTTATAGTCAATTTGCACTCATTTTGAGAGGCATTACAAGTTAACAGTAGGTGAGAACGTTCCATAGATAAGTAAGTTCACTACCATTCATCCCTGTGAAATTCAAGTTCTTCCTTTTTGTGTGACATGGAGGGTGAAAGATGTTTTCCCTACCTCTAATCCTCTTCTTTCTGTAATATTTTCCTATTTAAAATTGAGAAGGATTGAAAGCTGTCTATTTTTAATTAGATGTGCATTTGCTGATTTCCTGGGTCTTGTGTTCTAGCTTTCATAGCCTTGATAAACTGAAGCAGTATTTACATAGCACAAACAAGTAGCTACTGGGTGATAGCGTGACAGTTTATATGTAGTTTATTAGTTAATCAGTAGTGAAATAGTTCAATACTGTCTGTGATACTTATTAATTAGAGAGAAATAGAATTAATTGTTAAAAAGATGCTTAAGTATACTTGGTACCCAAACGCAGGAGAGATGGGGGGGGGGGGGGGGGGAAGGCTCCTCTCTAATTCTATTTTTCCTATTGTAGGAAAAGTTTCTGTTCTCACTGTTCTTCTACAAAACACACTGCACTCATAGAAAAGCTTCCTAGCTTGCATGACAAGTTCTTGCACTATTTATACCAATGCCTGACATTCGTGAAAGACAGTGAGTCGAGCCTTGAGATGATACAAATCAGTCTCAATTTACAACATATTTAGATTCTAAAACCAAGTAATAAAAACCTCTTATACTGGTAAAGTGCTTTGCACAGTAGGATCTCTTTCTGAGCCATTGTAGGGCCATAGGTATCATAAAATAAAACAAAAGCAAAATCAGCCAAACACAAATCCACATGAAGTCCTTTCTCTTCAGTGAAGTTCCTACTACTTCCAGAAACTGGGGAGCTCCCTGTGTGTAACTCCACTAGATCAGGAAAATTTAGTAACAGTAAGGTTGGGGGGGGGAGGAGGGGTTGTGGTTTTTACTAAATTTAGGAACACAGGACAGATAGGGTTATGATCTATCCCTGACGAACTGGGACCCGGATACTCTCTCATCACATGGCCAGTATGAGAGAAAATGCTTATAGGCAAGAATCAGATCTTCTATCATGAGAATGAGCAGAAGTAACTGGTTGGATGCTTAAGGTTTCATACATACGAAGCTGCCAGGTATCTGGTATGCTGCTCTCAAGATGCTCGTATCAGTAAGGAATAGTATACAATCACGTTTTCAAGAGAGCGATAGGGAAGACTCTAGGTGGCTGCAAAGCAAAGATTGATACAAGAGAGGTACACAGCCAAATTTGAAAGCCAGATGTAACAATCTGAACATCTCCTCAGCAACTGTCAAAGACTCAGTGGCTTTTAGCACGGGTTTCAGTTGCCTGTGGAGAACAGCAGTCAAACTATGGAGATTGTGCTAAAATAACTTTTATCACTCAACTAAGTTATATTTGGCCAATAGAAAACACAGATAATAATAACATGGTAAGGATGAGATGCTGACTTTGACACACACAGCCAGAACACAGGAAGACAAAAAACATTAGCTGCAATGCCTTTTAGAAAGGCGATATTAAATATGAAGAGAGATATTCATTAAACAAAGTAAAAATGTGCTCTGGATACAAACCACATTGGAAATAACTAACCTTTAGTACAGTAGTAAGACAACTCTACTATGACAGCCTTGAAAAAACATTTAAGCTTAGATAGATTGTAGACAACAGTAGCCATCTTTGCTGAAAGACTTGAGTCTTCCATGAATTCAACCCTATCTGAAATCTCAAATGAGCTGGTAGCTTCCGTTCAAGAGGCTAGAGTCCAAAATTGTCAGCTCCACCATCATCTTCTCATAGCTGCAACTACCATAAGTATTTAATTCAAATGTCACAAATGTAGAGGTAAGAGTCAACGACCAAGACAGTCATCTATTTCATGTCAAAACAAGGTCACAAATAACACTTTGGAGCACCAAGCCCTCAGAGTGTACTCCAGTTATATCTCCACGTGGGGAGAGAATTATGTGCAGACCTCAGCAACATCCTGGTTCCCATGGTACGGACATTTGGTTTCATGGACCAGAGGGAAATAGCGCATTCCATTTAGACAGCTGGAGGAACCAAGCATCAAGTCTTTAGGTGGAGATTTAGTATTCTGTGAGATTCAAAATAGCACATTGATCATCAGAGCTAGCAATTCCTTTGAATTAACATGGAATATCAACTTTTTGCGGAGTCACAAGATCACATCAAGAACTAATGAACAGGATTAGTCTGAAACTTCTATAGACAGCTGTATAAAAACTACAAAAATGCTGGAAAATTGTGTGGAAGGCACAATGTAATTCTGCAATGTCAGATTTGATTAACCTCAACACAAGAGGAAAAGAAAATTATATTCTGCTTCTACATACAATGAAAAAATTGCAGAATAATAAAAGGCCACAATTATGGTTTCTAATGGCAATCATCTTGTGGAGCAGCCATCTGACTCCATAAAACAAATTCTATGTATTCCTATACCCTGTATTATAACCTGTTTTTTACAACCAGGCAGAGAGATCTCATGCATATTGCACATACATAAACACACGAACTGTTAGTAAAGTATTCCAAGTACATCAGAAATGACCTTGCTGTCATTTAAAAAATACTGGCAAATACAATGCACATTTACATTCCCGGCCTTGACTATCAAGATTATCCTTATAATTCATTTCTCCTCTGGCAGGAAACATCTCCTGATATCCTTTCTTAAAGGCAGGCTTTCTTATGCTAGTCCTTCTGTAAAGTCAAATTGATAGCTGTGCATTTAGACTTTAATTGTTTAGAATACTTCTAAATTCATGGATGTTTTATGTTAGCAGTAGAAATCTATTATTTATTAGCACAAAACAGACTGTGTATGGAGCTGAAGGTTAAAGATGGTCAGCACAAACAAGAAAACAAAAAAGAGAAACAGTTAAATCAGAACAACAGACAACATGAATATTTATGAGAAAAACACTCTGCCAAAAGGTGATAATTTCTTTTGATTTAATTAAAGGGTGGGGAGGAAAAAAAGCAATGCAATGGACATAACAAATTGTGAAGATTTGAAAAAGTATGGTTTCTCATGAGAGCTTATTAAAGTTACAAGGGTTTTGTCTGGAAAGGAATACTGTGACACGAATACAAAACTGACTCACACTAGAGGGAAAATACATTAAAATTAATGTATCATCAGATGAGTGAGAAGTACCATACCTAGGTAAGGAAAACACTGGAAGCAAATGTCCTGAGATGGTCTAAAGAAACTCAGAAGCACAATGAAGACATTCACATTTAGTAAATAAAGAAATATTAATTTTGGAGAAAGTTTAACTATTACAAGCAACAGACTAACCTTGCAGGGGGGGGAATTTAGGGAGATTAAAGTTCTGGGCAAGGTTTTTCAGGGGGTGAAATCCATTGGGCATAAATGATACATGTCATGCTTACAAAATAATACCATAATGTGAAAGTTAACATTATTGTCATATAATGCTTGCTGGGAACACAAGGACAAGATGAGCAAATACTTGGTATAAATACATCTCATAGCATAATGCTCTAATCAAGCCATGGACAGAGTTGTCATAAACAAACCTAGGAAAAGAGCTATTCCAGAACAGAAGATTTAGTCCCTAATTCAATTTAAGATTTTGGTTTACTGGAATGGACACATACACAGCGAGGAAGACCACTTAAGAACTCACACTGTCAAAAGAAACACCAGCTTGAGCCATTCTTGTCTCTACTTGAAATCAATAATAAACTTCTTGTAAAATAATTTTGGTCGTTTCTCCTTTTACTTGGAGATTGGAAAAGATACACAAAATACTGTCAGCGTAAGTCTGCAAATGGACCTTCCCCCTCTGAGGCCCATCCTCCTCTCCCCCTCACCCCCTTTTTTCTTCCTCCATTTTAACATTTTTTCCAGGACTCAAAATGGAAGTGTTGCATTCTGAGTAAGATAATCTTTCATTTTTCTTAGTTGAAGAAAACTAGCAAATACTATAAATCTTTTGAAAATGCCTTTTCTTGGCATTTTTATACTCTACTGTCAAAAAAGCTGGAACAGCCACTTAAACATTTAAATGCTTCTTCCAATGTAGCTTCTGAACTTGAACTACCCATTCTTTGAAGGGAGAGAGTATCTGAGAGACTTCAGAACAAGCTAATATGAATTGAGACGTTGCTGACACTGTAATCCAGCAAACAACTGGGCACCAGCTGGGGACCTGTAGCCATCAGCGGTCAAAGATTTATCCGCTAAACTCAAGAAACCTTGGGAAGAGTTCAAACCTGGAGCTGGGACTTAATATGGGAACCAGAAGAGAGAATTCAGCTCCCTTGCTCATGCCTTTATTTATGCTCGAGCTCTATGATGAATACAAAGCAGCAAAAGCTGATCTGACACAAGAAAGCAAACAGGCATTTGCCCTTGTTCTGCCCTTTAACAAAAATTGAAAAGCAGATCAGTTTAATAGGGAAGTGACATTTTATCTAGCCTGTTTTTAGACTCAACAGCATGCATTCAGATATAGCCTCATTTTGTTTTCTTTAAATATAATTAATCTATTACAGTTTAATACGGCATATAAATTAATATTAATGATATTAATCTAACTCACAAATGAAGTTACTATGCAATAATTTTCTGAATAGAACACCGTTACCTGAAAAAAATGTAAAATATCCAAGAGATTTATGTTAAACAAACTATTCCCTAACCTACTTCATTGTGTGGAAGTAAATCAAAATCAACAATTATTTCTAACCCATATTTGTTATTATGAAAGGCATTTTTAAAGTGCCTTGAACTGCCTCCAGCAGGGAAGGCAGAGGGAAAAGGTGTTTATATTTGTGTGTTCATGTGTTTGTATGTGCGTGTACAACTTGATTATATGTTAACTACATTCAGTGAAGTTTGTTTAGACACATTAAACTAAAAGAATAAAAACAGCACTCAAAAATGTGAATTTATACAAGACAATAACAAACGCCAGCTGCATAATATACTTACATGAATCACTATAAAACTTGGAGCTGGCAGCTAGGAGGAACAATGCCTACATGGGACTCCCTTTCCCGCGCCCCCCCCCCCACTGGAAAGGGATTGTGGGGAAGAGGGGAAGGAGTTAGGGAACAGATTTCCACTAAAAAGGATAAAAATAACAAGGGGAAGGACAAAAAAAAAGAAGGAGAAATTATATTAAGGCCTAATGGGATAGAAGATGAAAAGTCACTGGAACGACTCATGCAGCCTACTTGACCCAATTTTAGTCCATTTCGTTCCACTGGACTGTTTGAAAAAAACAGGAAGAGTGGGGAAGCGAGGGCAAGTAGGAGAATGCTTTTGAGATTGACTGTTCAAAGTCTGTTTGACAGAATTGTTTTAGAGCAAAACATTAAAATTTGCGTTCCTTAAAAGCTTTCCAGACCTGACTGCACTTTGGAAGATTTGAAAGGAAGAGTTACCGAAGTGCTACTTTCATTTTCTGGCAGTCCAAGAGTTACACAAGTTCTGCTCTGGAGGTATTAGGTATTATATTTGGCACAAGATAGGAAAATTGCTTTTTACAAACCCGCGTTGAGGTTCCAGAGAGTAGCGTCTATAAGAGTGAGGTATATTACTATTAGTACCACTTCTAAGAGCTTTTATCAAATGAACAGGTCTCTGCCAGTTACCTTTCGCTGCTACCAGTCCTACAACAGAGCTAGGCTCCAGCTTAGCACTGCATCCATACGTTTCAATTAAGGTTCACAAGACACTGATCTCATTTCCTCGAGGGCTCTTTTTCTTCCTAAATTTGCAAAGCCACCAAACACAATTTAAACGAGAATGAATCTCTCAAAAGCCTCTCACCTAGAAGACCTTCTAAAGAGAACTATAAAACATCAAAAGGTATTTAAATGGAACACTTGGTTAAAAAAAAAAAAGTAACAGAAGAATTATGTAATTCACCATTTTAATCTTTTCATGTCTTGTCACAAAAAGACATCCATTCACCTTACATGAATAAATATTGACTAAGTATTGACTATATTACTTCTGGTTCAAATTTAATGGAGATCAATTTTATGATCTATGCCTAAACAAATGAAATGCTTGAGGAGGAATTTCATACATGAACACTTGAATTAGTATTTTCATTTATCTAAATGTTTCTCCTCATACTCCAGAATCAGGATCTAGGCATTAAAACAGCAATATTGCGCATGAGGAAGCTCTAAGGACCTGAGCGGGAAAAAAAAAAAAAACCCAACCCCCCCCCCCCCAAACAAACCTAAACTCTTTGACCATGTTATGTTTAACAATGACAACTGTTTTTTTGTTTGGTTGTTCCCCCCCAGCTCTCTGACCACTATATAATACTTTTTCAAGATTACATTCTATTAGGAAAGCCAATTTAACTTGTACTTATCTCGTTCTAACCTCATAGGAGGGAGATGAACATTCATTAAAAAAAAAAAGGCTCACAAGGCTGCAGGGTTTTTTTTCCTTATAGCCAGAAAAAGTGGCAAATCCTAAAGTAACTCAAGCCACATTTAATTCAGCAGATTCTATTTAAAAAAAAAAACAAAACAAACAAACTGGTTTTACTTCTACTATCCCTCTGAGTAAAGTAAAGAGATATGCTTCTTCAGTGAAGTAATTTTATGTTTAAAGATCATAACAAATGTTGTAACAGATAAATGAATTATCCTTTTGCTCATGAAAAGTGATCCCTACTTAAAAATAAAAAGCTAATGTTTTGAAAATTCCCTAACGTTATTTTAATTAAGAGAAAGAATTTTCAGCATTTTTCTTGCTAAGTTCATGTCATTCTTCTACACTGCCAAAGCCACAAGACAAAGTTCCCTATTTCAAAATACAGTAGTTCATGCTTTTTATTCCATAGATCTGTATGTCGAAGCTATCAAGTCTCATTCACTATCTTCCAAGTTCACATATTCAGTCAGATGAATTTTCCATCTGTTTGACTCTAAGGAAAAGCATAGCAAAGAGTGCCTTCCTTTTCTGATGTCCTTTCCCAGCTGTGAAACTATTACCAACTCAAAAGGAATGTATTTCCATTACAGTGATTTGAACTTTTGTTCCAGAAGCCCCATTATGCCAAAGTTCTAAATGAAAGTAATTCCTGTTTATGTGGTATTCTGTGTGGTACCTCTGCTTTCCTTTTATAGGGAGTCTAAATTCTATATAGCAACATGCAACCAAAATTCATGCTATCACACACATACAAAACCCCCAACCAAACAACAAAAACACCACCAAAACAAAACCCCCAAATCAAGACACATATCTATATTATATAATTCAACTTATTCCAATTCACTAACCCACTGCTCAGATTAGAAAGCTGGTACTAAATTTCTCACCTTGAATTGCTAGGAAGGCTTTCTGAGTCTCAAGACTACACTTATTCATGACCAATGAATTAGTTCTCCTCTCCTCCTGAGGCCAATTCAAGCACAAAACACAATCATAGCTTTCATAACCACCAGTCAACTTCTTTCATGTCTGATCTTATGAAACAGGAGGAGCTTTCCCTGATGAGGGTAGGATACAACAAGCTCTTTAGTCCCACTGGTCCTCCCACCGCAAGCCAGTTTGATATAGTTGATAAGAGCAAACAAAGTCACAGCTTTACAACTCCTCTACTGCCGCTCCATTTGAGTGAGAATCTGTCCAGCCTGGTAATTATCCCAGAAGGCTACTTGAGTTCATCCCTTGGTACAATACAGAACTCTGTTCTAAGGCCTAAGTTTGGGGGTATTTCTGCTTTAGAGGTTTATTTTCTTATTTGAAAGGGAAAAAAAAGGAAGAAGAATTCAAGCAAACTTAAAAGACACAGAGCTAGATCTACATCAGGACGAACATTAGAAAGAAGGATTAATAGAAAAGCGTTACCTGGATTGAAGAAAATACTAACACCAAGTGAAATACTTCACATGATTCTACCAAAAAAATTGTTTGTTTTTCCTACTTCCTGTTGTTTTATTCTTCTCCAGATGCCCAATCCTCTCATTCTACCTCTGTGATCAGTTTAGGCACAATAACCATAGTAGTGAGCACAGATTCAGTGAAGTCAATGAGGCAGATCTTGAATTTGATACAGACCACCAACACCTGCATTAATTCTTGGCCTAGATCTTTTCTCTTTAGACACATTCTCCCAGATATGAGAGCTGGAGGGAGGGTTTGTACGTTGGTTGTAACTGGGTTTGTTGCTGTTTCTTTTTTACTACTGTTAGAATAAAGTACATGTGCGTTATCAAAAGCATTTGGTTTCTATTGCAGTTCTCCCAGTATGTAACCTTGTGCTTTTTTGGCTTACAGGATTGTGTATCAGAAGAGATTGGAAGAAATAGAAAAAACCCTTTATTTACTGAAATGGATCATAGCCTGCTGGTATTTTATGTGATATTACCGATATTTCCTTCTTTATCATCTTCTGCATTTCAGAAGAAAAGCAACCAAGAGAACTTGACTAGAACAAATTGGACCTTAGTAGGTAGGCTATTCAGCCCAAGATAGAAAGTCTTCTGTCCTCATCCCTCCCCATTTATTTTCCTTTCCCCTCACTGCATAGAGAAACATTTTTCAAACAGTGCACAGAGGAGGCAGAAGGTAGAAGTTGTGTGCTTGAATACTCTGAGGCCAATAAAAGTACCAAGTCTTGTGTCTCTAGTTTTACAAACAAGATTTCTAGCCATTTGAGACATGAGCGACACACCTACAGCACACCTCTAAGTAAGGATCACCAACTTAAAAGGTTTAAATAACGCTCTTGGTCAAAAAATATGAAAGAACATGTGGTGTATTTCTTCCCCAATTAAACACACAGATAAATCATTCTCTTCATCAGCTCCCAGCTCTACCACAAGTGTGAAGAGGAGGCAGAAGAATCTCTTATTCCTACATTTTTCTTTCCCACCCTAATTCTCAACACTCCCTGTGCCACCTCCTGCTCCCTTTCCTTTCCCATCCTTCAGCAAAGAGCCATTGAACAGGCAACATTAACATTTAACACTACCAAGAAGCCTTCAAATTCACAGTTTAGCAAAGCTCATGCAGAGTGGCAAAAAACTCACACTCCTAAATACACCGTATCAAGCCACTAACAAAGTCAGGTAGTTCATGAGTCTACCTCAGTTTCATATTTAGACTATTATCTCTGCAACCACTACACTAGAAGGCTTTGATTTCCTCAGCAAAGCTGAAACTCTGCAGATGTGAATTTGTCATTCAATTTGTCATATGCTTTTGTAGTTCATATAGAATCATAGAATCATAGAATCATTAAGGTTGGAAAAGACCTCTAAGATCATCAAGTCCAACTGTCAACCCAACACCACCATGCCCACTAAACCATGTCCCTAAGCGCCTCATCTACACGTCTTTTAAATACTTCCAGTGACGCTGACTCCACCACTTCCCTGGGCAGCCTGTTCCAAGGCCTGACCGCTCTTTCAGTGAAGAAGTTTTTCCTGATGTCCAGTCTAAACCTCCCTTGGCGCAACTTGAGGCCATTTCCTCTCGCCCTATCGCTAGTTACTTGGGAGAAGAGACCAACCCCCACCTCGCTACAACCTCCTTTCAGGTAGTTGTAGAGCGCGATGAGGTCTCTCCCCTCAGCCTCCTCTTCTCCAGGCTAAACAGCCCCAGTTCCCTCAGCCGCTCCTCATAAGATAGGTCCCACCTTGAAGATAAAGGCACCATGATCTTTCACACACCTTACGAAAACATTATACATTTTCAGCTCTTCCCTGGCAAATCTTACTGACCATTAAATCAGCCCATGCAGTAACCGGTATTTATTTATTTATCATTTTTTGCGATTCAGCCCCTTGATGACGGATACTCACATCAGCACCTAGATGTTAGTAGAGTGTGAATTTGGAACTATCCTCCTCAAATCCTTGCTCACTAACCAACATGCTTTCTTCTACCACTCGTTTCCTTTATTTCTCCTACCCTTTTTCTAATAACCTTTTTACAGCTACAATTGGGTGTTGCCTGTCAAGCTGCAGCACACATCTCTGCTTCTCACCCGCAGAGGACAGAGCAGAGCAAGCTGCCTGCCCCACACCCTGATAACCTCATCCCACCACCCAGGCAGCCTCTCCCAGCACTGGCAGGAGAGGCAGGAAGAACACGTAACAGAGGGATTTCCTGCACTTAATACACCTGTATAGGCATGAGGTTGAAACATTTAAAGACTCACATGGGACTTTGATCCAAATTCATACCACCAGAGTGGGATGTAACAAAGGCATCAATGCCCTTTTGCCTTCAAAGTAAAAAACATTCCTCAAAAATACTGACCAAGAATATCACACTTGCACTTTCATTTCCCTTTCCAGAGTGAGAGGATCCTGAGTTCCTCCTTAGGATTCAGAGCAGCATGCACAGCAGCACACACCCCCAACCCCATTCCAGGAAAAGATCAGAAACCTTCAGCCACCCTGGCCTCAAGCTCCAAATACCCAAGTTCCTCTTGCTCTCCAACCTTCTGGCTGCAGTATAGGATACCACCATCAGATTTGGTTTTTCCACAGAGAGAAACTCAAGGACACAATCCTTCCTCTCCTAAACTTTCCCTCTATTTTTACTACCCTGCATGAGGGATACATCCTCTCCTGGTGTGCCTGTTGGCAATCACTGTGCTAGCAGGAGCAGTGATGAGCACCTGAGCACACTGGCTCTGATACCTCCTCCGCCTTTGCAGGGGCTACACCTCTTCCTCCCTTGCATGTTGTCAGTCTAAAGTTGTCTAGAAGACAAAAAACGCATAAATCATACTGAGGACTATATGAAACATGGAAACATGGAGGAACATGGAAATCCAGAAAATAAGAATTTGTATGTGTGGCCATAAAACAGGAAGGGAAAAACCAGCTTTGCATTTATTTCTGCGCACCTTCAGAATGGCTATTTAGCTAAGATCATGATCTGGTTTCTCAAAGATTAAGCTCTCCTCAGCTCTGGCTGCTATTGCAACCATAGCAATGTTCAGAAAGAAAACAAGAAATTCAAGTTTTATTTACTGGTTTTCCACGTCCTTTGCAAATAAATTTAAGAATAAGCTATTAATTTCATTTTTCTGTATCTCCTACTGAGAAATGAACAAAATACATCTGCTCGTCTCCTATTCCTTTTAGAATACAAGGCATGTATTATCTTACAACAACCAGTTAAAAAATAGGAAGAAGGATGTCTCCTCTCTTGTCTGCTCTAAATTAACTCCTTTTTTTCCACTCTGAATCCCTGCAAAAGGCCAGCATCAGTTTTCATCATTTTTAATGCAACTACACTGTGTTCCAGTGTATTTAATTTAATTATTTATTGCTGCTATTGAGTATTTGTGTCTTTGTGGGAAGGCTGAAGGAAAGAGGATTTCTCGTCTCACAGCTGAATGCAGCCAACATTTCAACTAGTTTAACAAACTCAACTGGAAAAAAACCCAAACAGCTGGCACCGCAAAAGTTTTCCACACAACACAAGATTGACCCAATACTACTAGCTTTTTGTATTCCAGTTATAGTTATATTTATAATGCCTATAAAATACATTTTTTTCAAAAAGTCCATATGGAAAAGGAGACAAGGGAATCACTTTTTATTTCAGAAAAAAACACTGTAAGTCAAACTCCAGAACTTGTCATGTTTTAGTGCAGAAGAGTGACATGATACTTTATTCCCAGCACATTCGCTATCAAGATTACATGTATCATATCTAGAATGTAGCTGGCATGTAGCATGCTGTGGAGGTAACAGCATGAGTTATATTTGTAATTAATGATGGAAATGCATGATGGTCAAGAATGATGGTCTGTGTTTTGCTTCATGCTGCCAGAAAAGGCATATGGTACCCTTCTATTTACTGAAAAGCACGTCTCTTTCACTTGTTCATTCATTTACAAAATCGGAAGGATATTTTTAAAAATATACTTAAATGTTCTGAGATAAAACAATACTCAAAGATTGCTTCCACAATGCTGAAGCCATGCTCTTCCATCTGTGTAAGCAGATGGATGTTAGACGTCTTTTATAACCCTTAGTGGAATCCAGTTTATCAAGGACAGGTTGACACCTGGGATACACATCATCTTGCTTTAAAGTACCCAAGAGAGAGAAGGAACTGAAACACACATACACTAAAGTATAACCAGATTTTGACCCCAAAACACCAAGACTGTTCATGCTTTTCATGTTTATAACATGAGCAATCTTAGTCATTGATTTGTAAAATCAGAATAAACATTTTTTAAATGACCACACTGATTTTTGTCTGTATTTTTCACTTAGTCCAAAAGACCTTTGTCCAAAATTTGGAGAACCCTTCCAATTTAAGAGAAGATTAGGTTTGGAAAAGTGGTTCGTGAAATGCACGTATGATTAAAATGTGAAAATCGGTTAATTTGGGATACAGGATTTTCTTTACGTGCACCTTTTGCCCAGGAGCAACCACTGAAATGGAATTCATTATTAAAATAGTGACAGATCTAGGTCAGAAATGCAAAGGAGGCATAGTTATCTAAAAGGACATAGGAAGTCACATAACCATTTATCAATTAGAAGGAATTATTAAACCTGTCCTTTGGCGCACCACATTGCTTTAGGGCTTTCAGAAGAACTTGCTGCTGCTTGGGGCAGCTTGGAGGCACTTTACAACTCAGGACACTAAAATAACTGCCCAGAAAATGCCTCATAGAGCGGCTGTTCCATTGCCTAAAAACAGTGTAATGCAAAGGGGAAGGAAATGAAGATGTAAATTTATTAACTTTTCTTTAGACACTTCTCTGAGCAAAGTGAAAAATTAGCCTCCAATATTCTGAATGATGAAACAGTAACTGGCATAAAGGCATATTTTCAATTAATGGAGAAGTTTACATCTACAATGTCAAATTCTAAGAATTATCATTTAGGAACAAAATTCAAAGCCCCTGACACTTCCATTTCATTGGCCTGGCTTGCCTGAGCATGTTAAATGGAAGAAGGAAGATCCAGGCAGCTACAGGTGGGTCAGCCTCCCCTCAATCCCTGGGAAGGTGATGGAGCAACCCATCCTCCTAGAAAGCATTTCCAAACACAAGAAGGACAAGGAGGTGATTGGGAGTAGTCAGCATGGATTTACAAAGGGATTTACTTAGGGGTGGCAGAGGAAGTCTTCATGTTTCCAGAGTTACTCAGGATTTTGAAAAATAAGATAAACATAAAAGTTCTTTCTGTGAAAAGAATTAGCGTTTACACACATAAACACACAAAAGTGTGAGAACTTGCAGCACTGTTTATTACACGGCCTATTATCAACTTGCAGTCTCTGTTAGTGCACTTTAATATAGGCAAATTTCAAATATCAGACAAACTGATATTATTCTTAACAACCAAAAGGGTGGCTGTAAAAGACAAGCATATTTTCTCCCAGTGCTTTTAAAAGTTGACCAAAAGCATCACGTAAGAAAACCAATGTCATTTCTCTTTGAAGAAAAATAAACTAATAACTGCACAAACCCAAAATGAATTACATAAATTTTAATTAACAAAAATAAATATAAGAGCACAATAACCATGAGACAACGGCTCTGTTAAATCAATTTTTTTCTACTGCAAACAGCATAGCTAGAAGCTTTTCAGTTCAGTGCAGGGTACTCTTCTAGAAATTTGAGAAAAAAATGAAAATAACAGTGCTGATGCCTCCTATGTCCAATCATTTGGCTGTTATTTTCTCTGTTAATGGTGAAAAACATTTTTTCCGGGTTTATCAGGTACTACCGCATCCCCTCAATTCAATGTAATAATATAGACCAAAGATACTACACACATTCATCAAAGTAAACGTGGGTGACCTAAGTATGTAAGGCCATCCGCCTGCTGCAAGTTTCCACCCTGCTGTGGTCAAGACGGCCACCTGACAGTAAATCTTTAGCACATTACTTATTCCCGGTATTGACAATTTTTTTGTAGTTGAATGTTTGTGCATTAGTACACTCTGTCCCTTATCATCGCTACCGGATTTCCAAGACCCTTACATAGGTAAAGGCGAACGCTGCAGACTGAGCAAATGGGGAGATGAACTCTTTTTCTGGTGGAGCTCTCCAAAGATAAACACACTCACAGCAAAGGCAGAAATGTTTTTATTCTCAAAGAAATAACAACAAGACGTCAAGATGTTTTCTACCAGATTGTGAATATAAGTCATGAAAGCAACATATTCAGCCAGATCTGGGCAAAATTTCTCTCTAACTTGTGAGATTTCTCCAGGAGCCCACCACATACTGATAGTATTCTTACTTTCTCTGCTCACACTGAGAAAAGCTGATGTCTCTTACAAGCCTCGAAGGTTGTCTCAGATTTCTGGTGTAACTTGCAGTTAAGGTTTTGGACATTGTCAGCACTAGTCTCCCAGGACATTATGAATTGAAAGTAGAAACTCTAAGATCTTTTTCTCCACATTGAATGGATTCTACACGTATCATCCTCTGGGTGACTCCGGACAGTCACAGAACTGTTTACAAAAGTCCCAGCTGAAAACCAGTTGACAAAAAAGGCAAAAAACCCTGCATCTGGGGAAAGGCATGCATTAGCAAAAAGTTCCACAAAAGAGAAAGAGCAAAATTGTAATTGTGCAGCTAGAAGATAACAGTTCAAAAGACAGGAGGCGTGAAATGCATTTATATAGAGTTGATTTGGTGCCTTCCTTCCTTTATGATTTATATTTTTGTTTGTAGTTCTTTTCATATCAAATTCAGTTTACCTGTACCAATACCTGAAATTCTATGGGCCATTTTTTCAATGCTTCTTTTCCATCAATTTTTCATCAACATAGTTAAATCTACTACCATGCAAAACTCATTTTTCTCATTCAAAGAAGCATCCAGAGCTTCAGTGAAGTTCCTATCTACTCTCCAGGCTGCCAGCTTGCCACAAGAATCAGATTCTTGTCAACCTGCAGGTCCTGACAGAAATTTTTAATGAATAAAACAGAAACAAAATTTTTTATCAATAAAACGGAAAGTGGTAGTAGTAATCTCTTAATTACACTTAAAAGATCAAAATTCTAACCTCAGCCCTCATGCTGAGAAGATGACTCCTCTGCACTACGCTTTGCTGCAGGAAATGTAAATATTTGGCCATTGCTGCACCACAAAGACAATCTGTGTCCCTCCTTCTGCTGTTTATTCTGTAATGACATACTGTACTAGTAATGCTGTTATTCATTCTCCTGTTTATCCTCCAAAGCCACTAGCAAGGATTAATTACCCAGGATGAATTGCACTGAGATTCAGAAGTTATCTAAGCTACACAGTTTATAGTCTAGAAATGGACTAGAGAAAATATTACTGAGAGAAATTAAATTTCACTGAAACAGGTCAGGTATCAGAGGTATCAGCTGGTCCTTTAAACAAGGAACCTGCCAATCATAACGAGTGACAGTGTTATTATTAATTTTGATGTATGCATACCTACTGTACGCTGCTACATTTTCCTTCTATTCATTCATTTTTCAGCTTTAGTTCTTGTCCACCACAAGGACAGCGCCCTCAGGCATATCACATGTAAAGGCTAACACCAGACACTATGCATCTAAATAAAAAAGCATTGGCGTCCCTAAGGCCATTAAGGCCATAGCTGGTACTGTCCTCTACATACAGATCTCCCTGCTGTCCTGCCAATGTGGTTTACACATTGTGATCTTGAAGATCTGTCAGTCATGTGAAATAGCAAATATCTGCTAATACAAACCACCCTGGGCATATCAGTCCTTTCATGTTTATTTTATGCAACTTTGCCACCTCCCACGTGCTCCGAACTATTAACTGTTTGTGAATTTAAAGGAGTTAGTAATTGCTGAAATGAATGAACTACCACATGACACTCTGCAAGACCACATTGGGTGACAATGTTGACAAATGCTCTGACGGTTCAAAAATGAGTTAAAATATATATTTCCAATACAGCCAAATTTAAACCATACTGTAAATGTTCCTCCAACTTCAACGCATTTTATAATGCCTGCTGATTACTTCCCAGTTGTGTCCTTGAAGCTCAGATTTTTACTCTATGTCGACTAAATTCTGTCTAAGGAAGGACTGAGTCAGGGCTATGTTAAGGATGGGCACAATCAGTCCCAAATAGTTAAAGGAGCCAAACAGTCCCAAAAGAAGAAAAACGTTTCAGAATACCAATAGCAATTGTAGCACTATCAGGTAATTTGGAAAAGGGACCACTGGTTCTGCTGGGGGCTGGAAACTGTTGTGTCCTTTTTCTTCCTAACTTCATACTCCATAGCAGGATCAGATTGGTGGTCTCCAGTGCATTTTACCTGTGACAAAAACCACATGGCAAAGATGATCTCCTTATCTTAGCCAATGAAGATAACAGGACCTCCGTCCTCTCCTGGCACCTGGGGATTCCCAGCACACCTATACACAGACCTCCTCACCATTTTGCTGGCGGGAGAAGTGTCCTCAGAGAGAAGGCAGAGAAGACAAGCTGCCTGCTTCCTGCTGCTCCACCTCCCCACCTTGGAAGAGGGCAAATCCCAGAGGACAGAGCTTAGGAGTGTGCTCACAGATACTGCAACAGCAGCGCCCCTCTGTTGTGGTATCCCAGGCACATTTAGAATAGCAGTACAACTCTCGTACCAAATTACTGCTCACCCGTGAGCTGCAGGATGCTGTCCTAATGAATCATTATTTATTAATTTTATAGCACAATACAAAAAGCCCTCAGCTTCCTTCCCTCACAAATCAATAGCATAAATATGCAGCCTTTACTGGCAGGAGCTGATCCCTACTGAATTCATGATCAGCATGAGAAAAAGCAACAAGCAGTATTTTTGTGTTATACCAAAAAAGTCCCCAGCAGGAAGGATAAAGAGGGCAAAGATATAAATTCTGATAAAAGAATGTAGATGGCATTAAAACCTCATATAACTTTAATTAACTACATGCCTTATTATTTATTTTCAAAATAAAATGCATATATATCCATTTGCTCTTTGAGGTGGATGTTGTACAAACAAGATAGCACAAAAAGGCAAGGATGATGGCTCATTACACACGTAGAAAGAAAAATTCATAACTTAACTGTGACTCATTACAATACTGTTTTGGCATTTCAATTGAAGACATCTTATTTCTGTTTCATTGCTAATCTACAGAATGTTCAGTGATTTTCGAAGCAACATTGGTATTAAGTTAGTCATTTTTATGAGTAGAAAACATCAAGGCATAAGACAGAATTTCAAAAGAACTAGAAGAAACATTTTAATAAAAAGAAAAAATGAACAAATACACCAAAGAAGTCACAAACTACTTGACAACTAAGTTTCCCTTATTAGAAATGTTCGGGGGTTTTTTAAATTTCTGTTAAAAGCTGAGCCGCCTTAGTACTACGTGCACTAGCAACCTAGAAAATCTACACTGAAAAAACCAAAACAAAACCAACCCAAAAATTCAGCAATATTCTCCTGGTGAACTTTTCAGATTGTTGCTTTCATGTGCTCATGGTGGCCATTCCTCCTAACGCCTTGGTTCCTAATGTTTCTCATCACTGTCAAGAGGATCCCAAAGAGATTTTAAACTGTAATTTTGACTTAACATCCCAATTTAAAATTCCCTCATCTGTCTGTAGAAAACCACCATTTTCCTGTATTTGTTTGCATTCTCAACTGGAATTTGTTTACATCTTTTTTTAGCTACAAATTTTCTCTGACACAGACTTTGGGTGACATTAAAGGAGATAAGCATTAAGTAGTTGAACCATGAACTTAATTTCTCATAAATCAAAATCTCTGATAGTGCTTCTTTGCTTTAGTGGAAAAGGCAGTTCTATACATGAAAGGAATTCTGAGAAACAGAATCAGACATAAGTCTAAGACATATTGACAGATTTCATATACATTCAGCAAATCCCATTGATTATAACCGGGCATTACTCCCATTGCATAGAGGTCAGCACCTGTGTACAACTTCGCCAGCCGGGGACTTCCTAGTTCTCAATGTTAAGAAAATTATTAATACTGACTAGGTTTAGATCTAGCCATCAATCCTTGTGCAAATTCAGGTGGTTTTTCCCAGATCATGAGTTTATATTCAGAAATATTTGATGAACTTAACAAGTGACTAATCCACTGAACACAAGTGTTTATCTTCAAGGATTTAGTCTTCAAGCCATGTTTGGAATTTGTGATGGGGCTCATCTCCAAAAGGAGGACAACTCTGGGATTAGGATTTCTGTTCCCAGAAATCTAGCTAAGTGCTCTGATCAAAACTTCTAAGCATCGTCTCTGCTCCATGATAAGACAAATGCAAGTATTCTAGAAAAGATACTGTTCAGAGATTGACTGCACCTTTTGTTTCTGAGCATGTGAACTCACAGGATTCAAAAATTCATGGAAAACATACATAAATGGCATGTAATCATAACCAAAAGTTTTAAAGAAAAAACAGAGGAAACAAAGACAAAGTTAACAAAAAAAAAAAAAGAAAATTTGAAATTTGGGGTTACGTGCATTGTATTTATAAAGCTTACAAATACACATTGAAGATCTTTTCCTAGGTACATTGAACTATTAGTTCTACAAATAAAGTTACTTCGTATGACCTTCATTTGGACTGCATGACCTCATTTCCATATACTTCCCTTCTCTAAGCTTACCTGCTGCTACAAAATGGAAAATACTGTCCCATCACCAGTCTAATAACAACCATGATTAATGTAATTAAAATGGGAATTATCCCACAAACTTCAGAAGTCATCTGCTTTATTTTCCTCTGTTGGTATGCTTCAATCATTTATTTTTATTTCCAATTTAATAATTATTTTATTATTTTACATTAATTTGCTTTTGATAAATTAAATTCAACACACCAAGGGACCTCAAAGCAAATTAGCTTTTAGCTGCATCAGGCTTTAAAAATCCAAAACAAGATACTGTTTTCCCCTCGGTGGCCTCCATAAATATACATTAGACATACTGTGAAAGAGCTGAAGCTGGCAGCTCCAAAGTTAGCTTTCTATAACTAGGAATCTTGTACCACAAATACCTGTTTTGTTTTGCTTTCTGGTTCTGCCCCACCCCTCTCCTGAAGATATTTAGAAGATTTGGCTCTAAAATCTTTCAGGAATAAGAAACTTTGAATCCAATCTGCAATTATGCACCATGTAAATTCTATTAGTATGTTCTGTATGTTTTCAGATTATATGAATGACTATAATATAATCTTTTTTCCTAATTCTGTTTTTCCTTATCTTTTTAATTTACATATACACTCCAAAGATTTCAAGGTTTAAATTCAAGCACGTAATAAAAAAGAACTTCACAAGTGAAGTTCCCACTAAAACAAAATATCAGAAGCATATATAATTTGACTACAGATTAATTTTACCTTTCCTTCCCTTGTCCTCAAGTCCGTGGTCAAAATATATAAATATTATTTACAACACGGCAAAACACAAGGCTTTTACTTCACAAGGGAGAGTCCTATGACCAAGTTACTTAGGATTTTGTTTGCTTGCTCTTTCTCTGGAACCATCAGTCTCACATTGTTGGCTGCCTAATGTTACAGGTTAGTTCAAGTCATGACCACTTAAGCCTCAGGCTCACGTGCAAAATAGGGTAGGCACTGAAAGCCCTTTCCATAGAGCTGAGAGTCACGTTTTTGAACAGCCTCAGATTCAGAAAGGCAGGAGAAACAAAACAAGGAAAGGAAAAAGAAAATAGAAAAAGGCTTTCCATTTCTTAGGCAAGTCTATTAGCCAGTATATTAACAAGAGTTATCTACCTCTCCCCTTCCAGCGCTAAAAGAAAAATTGAATCTGTGTTCAGCTTAAAAAGAGAATTTTAATCAGCATGCAGGTTCCTGACATAGGGCAGCAAAAGTCATGAAAGTAAAGGAGAGGCACAACTTCAGGCACACCTCTTCTTTCAGCATTTCCAATTGTCCTGCTTTTAGGGCAGGTCTACATTTGCATTTCAGTTCAAATCAGATGTTGCTTTTTAGGCAAACCCCAGGATTGTCCCACTTAACATTGCGGCATGGTCTTACAGCACACAAACTTACTCACTCTCAGATTGAGCTACAGTGAAAGATGCCCCACCAATAATGATCCGTTGGTCCATGAAGTCAGTCTAGAGCCAGTCCAAAATAAAAGTCCTGAAAACACAGAGAGTGCCCAAGATCTCAGCACCAGCTGTTTTGCTTTCTGGTCCCAGCCATCTTGGCCAGCCCCACCTGCCAATGTAGGCATTGGCTGAGATATCCCCTTGCCATTTCCATCCTTACTTGTTACTCACGTGCCCCTTCTCGCATGCTTAACCTTCCCTATCCCTTCTTGCATTGAACCCATAAGCTTTGTGAACTCCGTTTTCAGGGTGACAATTAACATGCCAGCACGGCAGTGGCATGCCTGAGATCACTCTTCAGACCACCAGTGGATCAAGGATCAATCATGTCAGAGTAACAGTCACACAATATTATACACATCAGATGCAATCCACTGCTCACTTAGGCAAATTTATACATTAGTGTAAAACTGGTGTAAACTAGAGCTGATTTTTAGGACTGTTCTCAGTAGAAATTCTACTATCAAGATGAAATATTATCATATCACTTCAGCTTTCTGTATGTAAGTTAATCACATATAATTTAACTATCCCTTATGCACGTCTGTCTCACAATTAATGTTTGCAAGGTGCCTTAAATTTTTCCAGTAAAGGTGCTATTAAATTATCATTGCTACTTGATAGTGAATTGAGTAACTTCATCTGTTTGACATACTGTGAGTTCACCTCCTTTTCTCCTTTCCAGCTCCTCAACTCACAGTAAAAATGCATTACGGTGCTACAGTCCCAAGAGGAAAGCAAGCGATGCTGGTCCTGTTCCCAACATTAGACTGGACTCCTCCCAGGAGGGCTATTCATTCTTGGACCACAGAGAGAAATAATGCTGGTGTCACAAGACTCTTCTGTCCACCTGGATGCAATCAAGATTAAAATACTGGTGTTTGAATAAAGGTCCTCACAAGTGAATTACCAACCAACAATCTGAAAGAGGCTACAGGCTACTTTTTTAGATAAAACTCCTTCCTACAATTTGCTGGTTATATGTATCTATATAAACATATTAGAAGTATGGCAAAGCTACATCACTGAGAGTCTTGCCCTCACCAGATAATCCCTTTCTTCACTTTGAGGGATGATCTATTAAGTTCTGGAAGAAAAATGTGCTACTTGGCATCTCAGCAGAGAAGTATCTGACAAATATGCGAAAGATGACCTTATGGCTCCAAAGAACTCTTGAGATAATTGATCTACAAACACACACATTATCAGACAGCAAAGCAAATTATAACCAGCCACTAAAGGCACCAGTGGCTCAATAAATGATTTCCTGACATTTCAGTATATTACAGAGGCAGCATATCTTTCCTTTGGGGTTCACATCACAGCAGGTCTATTTTCTTTGTAAACTCTAGATGGAGATGCACAAAAAGAAAAAAAGAATCTAAACAAAGCCATAAATATAATGGCAGGTTTGACTTTTGAATATGAAAATGTCTTGCTAGCTATTTGCTCAAAATCTAGACTATGGCAACAGTTTTCTGCAGGTTTTCCTGTCTGGTACTTACATGATTGTGTGATACGGTACTGTACATATTTTCCCAGAAAAATAGGAAATAAAAAGCTCTACATTTAAACTGACAGGATATGATTAAAGTAGCTTTTTCTCTCTTTGACATCTATACATACAACAGCGGTAGATGAAACCTCTGACTGTTCAGATCGTTATTCTTCCACTCTCTCCAAATAAGTACAAAAACTCCCAAAATGCCGTTCTAGGCAATTGAATGGCTCAGAGCACTAACAATTCTGCATGTACATTTTGACTTCCTCAGTCATCGACTCAAATTTATGCCAAATTAATAGTAACTAGAAAATCCAACAGCTGCGCGTGGCTATATATGAAAAACTGATGACTTCAGGCGAAGTCCTAGCAGACAGCTGTCTATATAATCACAACTGTTACTTTCGCTGGCAGTTTCCAAACAGATAAGAATGAATGGGCCACAGAAACAGAACTATTTTCTTACTTCTAGAGACATGCTGATGAGCCAGCATACAGATGTTTTAAGAGCTACTACAGCAACACTAAGTACTTACACATCTCTTTATGTCAAAGCACTCCAAGTGATATAATTCTGTTTTCTAACCTGTGGAATTTCAGGAATTAGTCTGAAAACAAAATTTTGATTTATTTTGGATTTATCAGTAAAAATTGCTTCTGTGACTATGACAGCACCTTAAAGCTTTCCAGACATCTAAGAAGCGGAGATAACAGAACGTTCAGAAGCATCCACTAAAATTTGTTCACGCGAAATGAAATGAAGGATCTCATCTCCAGGCTTTGGAATACTTTTTTACCAGATGGACTGGGTCAGCATAGTTTCTGAAGACCTGGACTGAAAGCCACAAGTCACAGTGGCTACTCAAGATTGGGAAGCTCTTCATATAAAAAACTGTGCCTGTGCACATTTCTGACCAGTGACTTTCAGCCTATGTTTCACAGTCACACAACTGTCAGATGAAAAACAGTGACTGCCATTAGCACAGTGGGGCAGATCCTGTCTTTCGTCTAACTGTGTATCAGCTTGGAAACCTCCGCTGGGACCAATGAAACTATGTCTATCTAAAGCAGCTACAACTAATTATGCATGCTTACCTAGGGTAAAATAGCACTAACAAAATTCTACAGAAATACCCAGTTTCTGATCTGTGTTGAGACATCTCTCTCTGCATGTATATTCTTCCATCTGAGGGATCCATTTAGAATCCCTTCCATCCACAAGAGAAAAGAACAGGTAAAGCTGATGCTATTAGCAGGACGTGGAACCAAAACACAGGGAACCTGGTCTCATTCTTACCAGCAACTTTCAGAAAGTTACTCTTTGAAGTCAGGGATACCATTTTTCAACTGTTTTTCCTTCCTCACTCAGATTTGCTTTAATTTCTCTTTTTCATCAACTTCTATTCCACCTAAAAAGTCGCACACCCATAATGTAATCCTAAGTAAGTAAAAATAGGATATGTACATGTATGCTTTTATTGTTATGGAACTCAGTTGACTCATAGTTATTAAGTATTTATAAAAAGGAAAGATAACAGAAATGTGGCAGAATCCATCTCAGTGTTTTGACACTATGATATGGCATTCATTCCTCGTCTTGCCTGTTGTTGCTCATTTTGTACATGTCTTTGGAAATTAATTTTTTAAGCAAAGTTGAGTCACTGACTTTTATCTCATTTCTGGTTCTGAATAAAAGCAGGAAGAAAACGGCTTGTGATATAAAAAACACTTTTTTTAAAGAAAGAGACAAAAAGTTTCAAAATCAGCTACCTCTAAGTTACCAGCTTAGATTTCCAAAGTATATTGCTTTATCTTCATTGTTTTATCTACTGCTGTGTCATAAAAGAAAAAAGATGAACATGGGCAGAAAAAAAACCAGAATCATAATCAATGGAAATACCAATTTTTAAATGTATTTTTTCTTTTTTTCCTGAAGACCTTCCATGCACAAAAGAAAATAGCTTAAAAACATTTACAGTGCTGGGCTCTTTTCCATCCCCTTTTTACTACCTTTTTAAATATATTTCCTGATGTTACTAACCAGCACACTACAAGAGAAATACTCATAAAAATCCCATAAGGAGAACTGAATTATATTGAGCCAGAGCTCAATAACAACACTGCCTATTTGGGTGGGATACCTCTTTGCGCAGGCAGCCTTTCACATTTCAGAATCCACTGCCTGCTTATTAATGCTAATATACATATTTAAAATATATTTTAAAAAAATACTAGCACTAAATAAAGACCATTCCAAAATAATCCTTCGTGACAACTGGATGCCACATATGGACATGTCTCCATAAACAGATAATAGACAGGTGGCTCCTGGAATAAGATTTCTGACCTTGAGGATCAGGAAAGGCAAAGCTTCTTGTGAAAGCAGGGAATGAATATAGCTGAGTTACATTGCCAAGAGCTCAGCTGGACAGCAGATATCATTTTGCATGAGTTTCTATGGATTCCTTTTACAGAAAGCTGGTAGGATGGGTCAGTGGAGGGGAAGAGCAAGATTAAAATCTGCCAACCTGGGTTTATGCTTGAAGTAGGGTTGCAGAACTGCCAGTACATTAGCAAAAGGCCTACTTTTCTTTAAACATGTTTATGGTCAGCATTTTGTCGTTGCTAGTATAGTAAAGTCAATGTATCTTTTTAAAATTGAGCTGGATTCTCTTTTGGTTTATGGGTAATTAACAGAATGATTAAGTAAGGTCTGAGTCAGTGTATTGAAAGATTCAGAAATTTGTGCTTGCAGTACATTTCTGAGAATAATTTAGATCAAGATCAATGATCATGCATTAATCTTTTCTGTGTTTAGCATTATGGATATTTCTGTTTCACTTCAGAAATCAGTTGGACTGCTAAGTAGGTGGTCAAAATATTAGCTTAGATGGACATGGCATAAGGACAATAATCTACAATTAATATGTAGGCAAAGAATCTATTCACTCTGAAAATAGCAAAACTGCATACAGAAGTGTCTAAAGGAAACCTGTTGCAATGGCACACTTACTTCAGAAAATGAAATAATTAGAAACAAAAAAACCAGAGTGTGTCCCCTTTGCAGTACTGAATTAGATGTGGGTACAATTCAACTGAAAAAAAATTCCTGTATTTTCTCTCTCTGCAACTTATCTTCATTACCGTTGATCAGCATATGCTTGTATCAGCAAACCTGGAACAGCTTCCACGTTACCTTCAGTAGCAACACTTCTTACCCTATGCAAAACGCAACATTTTAATCAAGTCCATGAAGTGAGACGGAAACGTAACGCAGCCTTCTGAAACAAATGCTTTCGCACAATTGATTATCTATGATCAACGCAGTGAACTCTTACCACTACTACCCAAACAGGACACACAACAAATGCTAGTACAATTTGACTCATGGAACAAATGGAGAGAAAAAGCAATGGAAACCTGTGAAGATGCTCACCCTCTTCACACCTCTGGGAATTCTACATCTGGTTTACTCTAGAATGTAAGTTTTTCTATGCACTCACCCAAAAGAAAGCATAGTTTTAAATCCATTGATAGCTAGTTGAGTAAGTATGTCTCACAGAAATCCACCTATAGAAGTGTTGCCTGTTTAATATGTGCACCCATTTCTTGAAATGAAGGGTCTAGTAACCAGCCGTTTTCTTCCAGCTAAAGTTTAAATAAATATTCATTGTAAAACTAATCAATTTCTGTTCATCTTCTTCGAATCTGCCAATTTTGAGCAGTAATGAAAACAAAGCTATAAGCTGAAAATAAGGCTTTAAGACATTGAAAGCCATTCCTTCTAATAGAGAGCAGAACATGCTTCTTTAAGTCATTATTTTCCTCAAGAGGACAGATCTCCTCATGCAGTAGAACGCCTCTATTCAAAGCATCAGAAGGTGGAAAACCGTGTTGGATTCTCCATCACAGCAATATTTTCATAGGAAGTAGTAGTGAAAGTTAGCTTTTTTTTGTTTGGTTTGCATTGTTTTTTTGTCAATCCGTAGAAATCATTACAGCTTGAAATTACTTTCTTTTGTTGGTGTCTTGGAGCCTAATACATTCATCGTTCCACACAAAGAGAAGCGAGGGAACCCCTAGAAGTATAACTATATATTAAAACCAACACATGACAGGAAGGTAGCTTACGTTGTCCATGTTCACATAAATGGATGTTCTTTCAACCTAATTGCATACTTTCCATATTCAAGCATATTTGATATTTTTTAAAGCACTACATATTTTAAGTTGTTCATCATACTTTTTCCACAGAGAAACAGTGACTGTGAAGAGCACATAATACTGCTGGCTTGAGTTTGAAACAGAATTGTCCTAAGGATGTGTCAGGAAAATCCTCTCTCTTCCTCTAACATGCTGCTTGATGTTGAGAATTAGGAAGCACAAAAAAACTCAACTAAAGTAATGAGAGGTAGCTACCCAGAAAGCATGAAAATTACACTCTTAGTACATTATATGTTTAACATATTTATACACATATTAGTAGTTTATTTTATATACACACTCAAATACCAAAATACATATCTCAAAATAATTTTCAGCTAATATCTGTAAAAAGTCTGAATGTAGTCAAGCAAATAATGTTATAAATTGTACATATGTTCTTAAAACGCTACCTGTAAATTATGGTTCAAATAAAGCTGGCTGCAAGTAGTAATTCAACCAACAGCCTAAATAGATGCAAACCCAAAATGCAAATCAGTGTGAAAAAAAGAAAAAACAAACAATTTCTGTTTTCTTCTATCTTTTAGGATGGTAATTATGTTCCTGTTAGAACAAAACCAAGAGAGACACAGGAAAAAAGGATATACTGAGTCCAACTATGAATTTTAAGTAATATAGCTTCCTGATCCCCTCATGAAAATCTTTTCATAGTGTTCAGCATATATATATTTTTAAAAACAAATTATAAACCCTCCGGTATTTGACTGACAACTGACTTGATCCACTGAATGTAGTTGCCAGGATACCATGAAAGCCCCTTGCTTCTCTCTCAGCAGTCTGTTAGACCTGCACACAGTGCCACACGTGTTCTTCTTTAATCCTGTTGTGACTTTTATCTGACCTTTCACTTAGTACAGTTTAAGTTAAAAAGAAATGTTTGTTCATGAACAAATCTATGTATTTGATGATCTATATTCAGGTCACAAGCTGAACAGGAAAAGCTATGTGATGAAATTTCATGCCAAACTGTAGAAGAGAGGGCAGGATCACACTCTGTAAGAAATTCATTTTCCTTTTGAAGAGTTTGCATGGAAGACGGAGATGATGATCCTCAATTTCAAAATATATGTCAATAATATCCAACAGTTTTCTATAAATATACAAATGTTGAGGGAGAAGAATGAGACAAAAGAATGGAAAAATCTGCCATGGAACTGCAATCATATCGATAGCCATGCAGATATAAATTAAATAAAGTTGCTCAAGACTATCTGGAGAAGTGTTACATTTTAAACACAAATTTAATTATCACTAAGAAGCAGAGCACACCCCTCAGAGTTTTCTAAGAACTAGTATCAGAGTTCCAGCAACAAGAAAGAGAGAACAGAGACAGGGAGGAAAAAGGAATCAAATTAATAATCCTTTGAAATGCATGTTACTACTATGTTTCTTTATTACTGTAGGATTCTGATATAATTACACACTCAAGATTCTCAATTTCCTATAAAAAGTTAGTTCTATCTATGGCCAGTGGACAGACTACTGATACGATATACAAAAAAGTGGCCAAATCACTTATTTTGTGAAGTTAAAATAAAAGAACCCCATTAATTCCAGCTCTTCATTTCCAGATATTGAACAGTGAAAATGCGTAAATGCTGACTAAATTTAAAATGGATAAACCCCATTTCCATGCGTTTATCAGAGAAAACACCTCTGGAAAAAACAGTGCCAAGCACTTCAGATCAGAACACTAGAGCTATCCCTAAAGGATCAGCAACAGGTAGTGCAAATACATCCTCCAAGTACAGATATTTCTCAAACTTTATAAGAATGCTTCATTTACAAAACACACATTTTTAATTATTTTCTCTACAAAGAGAGACTCTACTCAAGCTTTCTGCAACATCCAATAATGTGCAGGCAAAATTAACCATCAGCATCTGAAGGTTTGGTATGTTAGATATAACCTTGGTGGCAACACATTTATCACAGAGACAAGACAGACTAAATCTTACAACGTGGTTCATTACAGCTAATGCAGTTTATCAGAACTACCAGTAAGAATGGGTAAGAAACAATATTGCCTTTGGGAAAACTGAGTGTTTAAAAACTTTTTCCAATCTCATCTCAGAAAGAACATTTCAGATCCCTAGATTTACACGAAGAAATGAATCCAGAATATTTTGAATCATCTTCAGTTTTAAATTTCTATCTATATTAATGCAGTATAAATTACATGTTGAGGGATTTTAAAACAAAAATAGATTATTGGCTCTGATGAATTGACTCTTCAATGACGTCAGGAAAAACCTACTATTTTTCAGAAACAAAAAAATTAATCAAATCTAGCCAGCTCTTGCAAAGACTGGTCACCACCCGCTGACCGATGCCCAGCCAGTTCCCGAGCAGTGGATGCGCTCCCACGGACAACTCCCCCGGTTTTGGTTTTTTTTCAGTATGATGACATATGGTATGGAATATCCCTTTGCTCACTTTGAGTCCTGGCTGTGTCCCCTCCCAGCTTCTTGTGTACCTCCAGCCTCCTCTCTCGCAGGGCAGTATGAGAAGCTGAAAAGTCCCTGACTTAGTGTAAGGACTGCTCAGCAACAACTAAAACACTAGTCTGTTATCAACATTATTCTCATCCTAAATCCAAAACACAGCACTATACCAGCTACTAGGAATAAAATTAACTCTATCCCAGCCGAAACCAGGACACCTTCCTCCCCTATTCATCACTCTTCCCCAGCCCAAGTCACAACCTGAATGGTTATTGTCTGATCTTTTTGGTAGGTAGTCTGAAATTTTTAATGGATTTGTTATTATGAACTGCTGCTTTGATAACGCGTTCTTTGTTGCTGATACTGTTTGTGGATGAAAGTGTGAGGGTAAGTACTTGAAGTTCTAGAACTGTGTGCATGAAAAAGCATGTTTTGAAGAAAACGAAAAAAAATTTTGCCATTTTCTACTTGCTGTATGACTGACAAACAGCCTCTCATTCAATATGTAACTCGTGAGATGCAAGTGCAGCACTACCACAAATAAGATAGGATTGTTTTCGTGCTTTTAGCCTCTGGTAGTATCTCAATGTGTTGAATATTGAGAATAAAGACACTTTTGCAGGTGGAATTCACTACTAGGATCTGATAGCACACAGCTGACTTACTAATGGGACTCAACTCAATTACCTCTTTTTTGAAACTTTCTTTCGTTTAGACCTGTTTAGAATTAAACATTGTTTCTTCCTCTCCATTAATTATTTTGGCTACTCTTTTCATATATCTGCAATCAAAAACAAAGGACAGGCTGCTTTCATTGGGAGGGTACAGAGATCGTTTATTTGTTTAGGAAACAAGTCTATATTTCTGATTTGAATAACTAAGATGAAACATTGTGACACCTGTAGTATATATCTACCTTTGCACCTCCTGCTACTCCTATTTTTAGAGTAATATACTTACTCAGGACTCCCAGGGAGATGGCTGCACTTAACAGTGATGTTCAAAATTCACACCTTCCATACCCATGTTGTACATTGGTCCATATTTTATCTCCAAATTTGAACTCATGCAAATTAATCAGTAGCTTTTACAGATAAGACTACTTACACTGAATTCTATGTACTAATTTTAATGTGTGAAACTGTGAGACTTTTCAAGATCAGGATACCAAAGACACTTCCCAAAAACACTGAGAGTGTTTATTCTGTTTTACATATTGCAACTCTCAAGAAATGAGAATAAAACAAATTTCTATGTTGGATTCCTTTAGTAATTTTGACACAATTTCCTTGCTAAGGAAAGCCAGCATGGCTTCACCCAGGGCAAGTCCTGCCTGACCAACCTGGTGGCCTTGTATGACAGAGTGACTACATCAGTGGACGTGGGAAGGGCTACAGATGTCATCTATCTGGACCTCTGTAAGGCCTTTGACACAGTCCCCCACAACATCCTTCTCTCTAAACTGCAGAGGTATGGATTTGATGGGTGGACTATCCGGTGGATGAGGAATTGGTTGGATGGTCGCATCCAGAAGGCAGTGGTCAACAGCTCAATGTCGAGATGGAGATCGGTGACAAATGGTGTCCTGCAGGGGTC